>NC_066875.1:38608920-38862728 GCF_022985175.1 Labeo rohita
AATAAGTTAAATCTACCCTGATCTTAAAATTCAAAAGTTTTCACCCCCCAGCTCTTAATGCATTGTGTTTTGTTCTGGAGCATCAGTGAGTGTTTGAACCTTCTGTAATAGTTGCATGTGAGTCCCTCGGTTGTCCTCAGTGTGAAAAGATGGATCTCAAGGTCATACGGTCAATTGTTGGAAAAGGTTCAAATACAAAAACGCAGAAAAACCAAAGAATTTGTGGGACCTGAAGGATTTTTCTGAAGAACAGCAGGCCGTTTAACTGTTCAAGACAAACAAGGGACTCATGAACAACTATCACACAAACAAACAAACAAACAAGCTGTGGGTCATTTAGGTAACAACACAGTATTAAGAATCAACTGTATTTAAACTTTTGAACAGGGTCATTTTTATAAATTCAACTATTTTCTTTTGCAGACTATATGTAAATATGTAGATATTGTGGACTATATATGTATATGTTTTTATGTGAAATATCTTATTCAGGTCAGTACTAAATAAAAAAAATAACATTAATTTTGTATGATCCCTCTTATTTTGGTAAAATAACTAACATTTTGCAGATTCTGCAAGGTGTATGTAAACTTTTGACCTCAACTGTGTGTGTGTGAGTGATGTGCCGGATCATTGGCATCAAATGCATTTATTAAAAAACATAATAAATTTGCTAATACCTGTTTGCGCCTGTAAAGCTCCTCCTCCTCTCTCCTTTTCTGCTCTTCTCGCCTTTTTTCATCTCTCCGTTTTCTTTCCTCTTCCTCACGCTTGGCCCTGAGTTCAGCTTCTCTTCTCTCATGTAGCTGAAACACAATGCAAGGCAATAAGAACAGGAGTTCGAGTCCAGTGCATTTCCTCAAATCACCAGCAGAGGCCATCAGTGGCAACTCTCACCTTCTGAAGCTGTTCTAGAATTGGACCCTGAGATGAAGAATTCATTAAGTCCCATAGACTGGCCTCACCGCCTGCTCAAAGAACAGGGAGAAAGTTCATTTATTTTCACATGCAAGTGTGAGGGGAAAAAAAGTGATTCTTTAAGTGTTCTTCTGTGTGTACCTGCTGGCTGTGAGGCTGAGGTATGCATGTCCCACATGGACCCTGTATCTGGCACTGACATCGACCTGTTTAACGAAGGCATCATACCCTGCTCTCCACACCTACATATAAAAAAAAAAAAGCATTGTAATGCATGAAATGTCCTCAGTGACACTGCAAACACAAACACGAACGCAACAAACTCACCTGTTGATGAGCTGGAACAGCTGCTGTTGCTGGAGTTGCTGGTAAAGAGCCGTGGCAGCAGCTAATTCCTGCTGCTTCTTCAGCCGCTCCTGATCCATATTTCCCTGAAAGACACAGAGAGGTTAATAACACGTTAACCCATGATAGAGAGAGATATCACATAAGCACATTTACAAACACAAGTTATCCACGTTTAAAGAAAATTATATTTAAGACATCAAAACATTAATGCAAATTGTAAAAACATCAATATAATAACAAATTAAAGATAACAGTATTCATTACATTATTCATATTGATAAAATCCTGATATTTTAACACCACATAACTTTCTTTTATTTATTTATTTTTTTATTTAAATTGATCCATTTGGCTTAAAAGAGTTTTTTTTTGCTTAATGGTATTTACCTACACTGTTGTTCAAAGCTTTGGGATCGGTATGAATCTCTTCTACACATCAAGGCTGCATTTACTTGATCAAAAAAATTATATTGTGTAATATTGTAAATTATTAATACAATTTAAAATAGCAGTTTAGTATTTTAATATACTTTAAAATATAATTTATTTCTGTGATACAAAGCTGAATTTTCAGCATCATTTGATGAATAAAAAGTTTAAAAGTACACCATTTATTTTAAATGGACATCGTATCTATTTTGAAAATTCAGCTTTGCATCTCAGAAATAAATTATATTTTAAAGTATATTAAAATAGAAAACTATTATTTTAAATTGCAATAATATTTCACAATATTATTGTTTTTTCTGTATTTTTGATCAAATAAATGCAGCCTTGATGAGCATAAGAAACTTCTTTAAAAAAACTTCTTTGAAAAAAAAAACATTAAAAAAAAAAACAAAAACAAAAAAAACATACTGATGCCAAACTTTTGACCGGCACCAACACTACTACTTCTAAAATAATTCTTAAAATTAGAGTAATCACAGAATTTTTCTTCCACGTTTTAACAGTACTTTGTTTGCCAAAAAACTGAAAATGTTCAATTTTCACTGGACTACGAGAAAACTTTAATGTTTTATGTCTTCATTTGATTACCAGGAAGAAAAAAATAATAATAATCGTAAAATATAATATTTTTTTTAGGGCCCTAAAAATGCACTTTTTGTTAAACTTTCCATAAATTGCTGTTCAACTGAACGTGTTTCATGATTTGAAGACATGCTTTTTGATTAATAAACGTTAATTAAACCATAAAAAAATAAAAACAGAAAAAAATGAAGTTCATAAGAATTAAAACTGAAAATAAATAAATAAATAAATAGAATTTTGGGGGGATTGGATTTAGTTTTTATTTTGCATTTAAATTTGTTAATGCTCCAAAGCAGCAATAATATTGCACTGTAAAATAAAAACAAAATATTTAATAATAATAGAAACTATTGTACTTTTACAGATTCTCTATTTTTAACAGAGAATCTGTAAAATTACTAATATTCACATCTGTCCTAACTTCTTTCATTTTTAAAGTTAAACCATAGAGCTTTTATTTTATTAAAAGTATAATAAAAGCAGTTCAGTGAACAAATTTAGGACCTACCTTTTACATTTTGAAAAGTGAGATTTGAATACTTTAATACTTTAAGACACTTGCACACATTCCACGTGAACACATATGCAAATGTAAACAAATACACGCAGACCCACACAGACACAAATTTACAAACAGCTTATTCCCATTTGAATTAAACTAAAGACTAATGGACAAGATAAACTCCCTAGAATGTAAACAAACCCATGGAAAACAATGCCCAAACATTCACCCTTCCACCCAGAGACTCACGATTGCCCCCCGGGGTGGGTGAGGGCGAAGCTGGGCTTGATTCCTCACCAAGAGGGGCGGAGGGGAGGGGCCAGGGGCGAAAGGCACACGCCCCCACATCTTAATGACTTCCCCCAGCGGCTGAAATCCCTCATCACAACCACGTTTAACAAGCAGGTTCATGGCGAAATACCCCGCCTGAAACCACTCACACATCTCCACTGTACTGAAAGGACCTGAGAGAGACAGAACAGACAAAAGAGGAGGTATTAACGGACTATACTCAAAGCACTGCTCCATATGCATGAGTCGACCTCCTATGAGAGAATGCGCGCGTACCCTGAATCTCTCCTTGCGGGTCTTTGTAAAACCATTTCATGGCCGAGTCATGGGAGAGAGGAAGAGCAGAGGCTGTGTTTCTGCTCTCCTGAAGAGTCTGGGTGAAGCACTCTTCCTCTAGAGATGTGTCTTGGAGCGCTGCCACCATCTTCTCTGCCTCCTACACACATAAATCACCATCAAAAACTCTTTTCCACTACAAGAATGCAAGGGTGCTATAAACAATGTCATTTATCCACAGAGGAAACATATTCTACACTTTTTGTAGCATTTATTTTATTAATTATAATTGTACGATTTATAGTGTTATTCCAAGTTTCTAGCACAAAATTAATGAATTACAAATAATTTAGTCATAAATTAGTTTTAGTTTAGTTTTTTTATATATAAAAAAAAAAGTGTCATAATTTGGTCTATTTATAACTTTAAAATATTATAAATTATAGATTATAAATTATAATTTAGTCAATTTTAATTTTAACTCCTAGCAACCTAGTTTAAAAAAAAAATAAATTATTATAATTTAATCATTATTTACAACTGTAATCTAGGTTTCTAGCACCCAAAAAAAATATTACAAATAAATCATAACGTATAAACTATAATCTATTCAATTTAGTCATATTTTGGGTTTATGCTATCCCAGATTGCTAGCAAAAAATAAATAAAATTTATATATAAATTTTGTTGTGCAATCACAACAAGGTTATTTTTATTATAATGTATTCTAAATAAATAAATAAATAAATACACACACACATATATATATATATATATATATATATATATATATATATATTTATTTCTTTTAATAATACATTAAAAATAAAAAATAACCTTGTTGTGATTGCACAACAAAATTTATATATAAATTTTATTTATTTTTTGCTAGCAATAACGCATTACAAATAATTATAATAAATTATATGTAATAATTTAGTCATAATTTAGTTTTGTCTAGTTTAGTCTAAAACCAGGTTCCTGAAACAATTACATTACATTGTTATTTAAATAAAAAAAATAAACAATTTAATCATAATTTAGGTTAAAAAATACAATTTAGATAAAAATATATATATATTTATATATTTATTAATACATTATAATGTAAAAAATAACCTTGTTGTAATCGGCTAAACCTCACAAATGAGAATACTGAGCATCTATTAATCAATGCGATTAATATGCAGATGGTATTCAACAAGATATTATATATATCTTATCTGTTACTCTCAGAACTTGTTTTCTGTGGTACCTGTTGCAGGTGCTTCATGCCCTCATCATCCTCAATATCACCCCCCGGTAGTGGGAGGTCAGTAGCAGCAGAGGACGAAGAGGGAGGCGATGAAGGCAGACTGGAGGAGGCACTGGGGCTCAAATCTAACATGGCCTCTGATAACACTACAAAAACAAAATAAAATAATAATAATAAAAATACACAAGTGAAGCACTGTTCATCTACACAGCTACAGGAAAATCAATTTAAAATTTACCGTACCTTCACTTGGTAGTTTGTTGGGAATGGAGGGGGCAGGCTGAGGCTCCTCCAGGCCAGAGGGGGCAGCAGAGGGCACAGCCTCAGGGACAGGAGTAGGAAGAGTTGGAGGGAGAGAAGGAGGAGGGGAAGGAGAAACCGGTTTCACTTCAGTTTCAGACATCGGAGCAGAGTCAGTGACATCTGCAGAAACAGAGAAAGATAAAAATCAATGAAATCAATGCATTATATCTGAATTAAATGCACTTCAAAGATAAATCTCAGACTACTTCACAGCAACGTTTATATTGTATGTGTGTACAATAAAAAAAATTCAATCTTTTCCTCACACAAAGCAATCATATACATTTTTCCATTTCTATTCCCACCTTTCTCGCTTTTTTCAGTATCATTTCCGTTCTTCTTCTCTTGATTAGCACCGTCCTCTTCCTCATCCTCCAACCCCTGGAACTCAAACTCCTCTTCTGGAATAGGATCTTTCGGGCCCTTCTAAGACAACAGGAGTGAGGGAAAAATGTTAAGAAAAGAAAACCACACATCAGAAATCATTAGAGACTAGATCTTGTGGTCTTACCTTGATAGACATAAACGCTCCAGAAGAATCAAAGGTTCCCATTTCTCCATCTTCCTCATCTGTACACCACTCTGGCAGACCATCTCTCTCCTCCTCTGCTCCTTCACTGCCTGCTCTCCTTCTGCCTCCCTCGTTCCCTCCATCCCGGAAGTCGAAGTCAAACTTCCTGCGGCGAACTTCTCCCGGACCAGAGTGTTCCCGCCAACCGGCCGAGCGAGGACCACCATCTAGGAAGAAGTTTAAGAAGACTTTTGTTAATATGTATTCCATTTTCAGCTGCCATTACTCCAGGCTTCAGTGTCACATGATCCTTCAGAAAACATTCTAATATGCTCATTTGCTGCTCAAGAAACATTTCTTATTAATTGTGAAAACAGTTCTGCTGCTTTATATTTTTGTGGAAACTAATCAATTTTTGTACGAATAGAAAGTTCAAAAGAACAACATTTGATCTTCTGTAACATTATAAATGTATTTACTGTCATTTTTGATCAATGTAACGCATCCTTGCTAAATAAAAATATCTGATCCCAAACTTTTGAACAGTTGTGTATGTTTAACTGAACTTAAGCAAATCTAATATTAACTAGTAAACTTGTGTTACCATCTCTTCGTGAGCCGGTGAGTCTCCAGCTGCCACCAGGCTCTCCTGTGTCCTCTTCTTCCTGATCCTCTCTAAGTATGCGCCAGTTTTCACTATCAGAGCGCATGAACTCCTTTCTGCCACCTGGACCCCCCTCCTCAAAACCCAGGCGCACACCTTCCCTCCTCAGAGGTTTCTCAAAACGTCTTTCGTTTCTGCAGATTAAAAAGAGACAGAGGCTTAGATGGCTTTTAATTTGCCTCAACAGGCAACTAAATCTAGACAGTATGCTGATAAACGTATTTTATATTTATTGAGACAACAGCTAAAGCAGCAAACCGAGACTACAATTGGAAAAATACCCCAACAAATGAAATTAAAGAAAGGGTTTTTTTGTTGTTTTTTGACTAACAAAACTACAGAAATATTTGACAATTAAATAAACTAAACTAAAAAATATTGGTCAAGTCGATTTAAAAAAAATTGGCTAATTAATCACTTTTTTTTTTTTAACCCCACCTAACATTAACGTTTTTAAATATACTTTAATATTGCAATAATTTAAAAAAAAAAAAAAAAAAAAAAAGTAGAAACAACAAAGACAGTATATTTTTAATATTTGTTAAAAAAAAAAAAAAAAAATTGTATGACTGAAGGCGAGTATCACTGATGCCAATATTACAGATGTCACCAGAATTTTTTTTCCCCCTAATATTTAACCATTGACTATAGCCATTAAACATTACAATTTAATTGAGAGGTATCATTTTTAACATTTATTAGACTTTAAAAAAATAGCAACTTTAAAGTAAACTTAAAACAATTTTCACATAAACCCATTATTTACCTGTGCCCTTCAGCAAGTATGAAATATACAGAAATTGAATAAAAGTTATCAAACGCTAAATATTAAATTAAATATAGATGAATCCTTAAAGCTACAAAAGTTATCGATTTCCTCTTTTTTCTTTTGTTCTTTGATTAATAGACATAAGAGCACCCGGGTTATTACGTTATTTGGCTGCTATTACTTTAAAGGAGAAGCTCATTTCCAGAACAAAAATTTACAGATAATTTACTAACCCCGTTGTCAACCAAGATGTTCATGTCTTTCTTCAGTCGTAAAGAAATAGTTTTTTTGAGGAAAACATTTCAGGTATTCTCTCCATATGGTAGACTTCAATGGTGCCCCCAAATTTGAACTTCCAAACAGCAGTTTAAATGCAGCTTCAAAGGGCTCTAAACGATCCCAAGCCAAGGAAGAAGGGTCTTATCTAGCAATCGATTGGTTATTTTCTAAACAAAATGACCATTTATATACTTTTTTTTTTTTTTTTTCAGGTCAATACAGTTAGGGTATGTCAAAAAACTCCCATTCGTTTTCCTCCCCAAAATTGTCCTACATCGCTGCAGAAGTACCGACCCGGTGTTAAAGTAAACATGCAAGAAAGATTAAATTCCCATTACAAAAAAAAGGTAAAAACAGCGATGTAGGACGATTTTGATGTTGAAGAAGCAAACGAGATGGGGAACTATATTGACCTGGACTGCACAGACTACGCATGCGCATCGCAGAGAGACAAGACAAACATTTGAGGTTAAAAAGTATATAAATTGTCCATTTGTTTAAAAAATGACTGATTGTTTCGCTAGATAAGACCCTTCTTCCTCGCCAGGGATCGTTTAGAGCCATTTAAAGTGTATTTTGCAAGTTTAAACTTGGGGGCACCATTGAAGTCCACTATATGGAGATAATTCCTGAAATGTTTTCCTCAAAAAACATAATTTCTTTACGACTGAAGAAAGAAAGGCATGAACATCTTGTGTTTCATTCGCACTTTAATATGAAATTATAGAGGCTACAGCGCGCCCCGTCTCATTTATGCATGCATTGATGTGGTTGTAAAGACATTCTGTGACTAAAACACAATTCATGTCAAGAAAAAGTAGACAGAAACAGCAGTTGTGAGTGGGGGGGGCAACATTAGCCTCACCCATGCGTTAAATATTTTTAACGCCGTTAAACTGGAAAAACTAATCTAAAAAAAAATAAATAAAATAAAACAATTGACAATACCTGTCATCCCAGCTCTGGCTGCGATGGATCTCTCGAACGCTACGACCAAAACCGCCCTCTCCTTCTTCACTGCTTCTTTGGTAGAATCCGCCCTCTCCTCGTCCTCGACCTAACCACACAGCGAGACATAAACTTCAGCTTCCCCACCAATACATGAATAATTTACATGCATGTACACATAAATAGATCAACTTGCCTCGACTGCCTCTCACGCTGCCTCTACCTCGGTTCACCCCAGCCGGGACGGCCCCGCCCCCCCTTACCCATAAGCCTCAGCACAGCCACACTGTTGACAGACATTGAGAAGTTCCTCTGCAAGGAGAGAAAACACATGAGTAATGAAACCAGGACCACACCAAAAACCACAAAATCGGTGGAGATAACACTATTGTACTGCCAAAGGCGTTTTTTTTTTTTTTTTATACGAGAGTGTTTACGGTTTCTGAAAAATGTGTTTGCCCCACCTCAGATTACTTTGACAGGAGAGTGCGTGTGTGAGATGCATGTTTAATCAGCCTCAAGCTCAAAATGCCAGATGTGTAAGTGTGCGCTTCTTACCTGCTCTTCCTCAGTGAGAGGCAACAGTGCCAGTGGCTGTTGAGGCTCATCCTGCAGAATAGCAGCAAACTCCTTATCCTGCATTTCTTCAGGGACCTGATAACACAAAAGACTATGACTCACTCAGCTGTTACAAATGATAGACTCAAATTATCAGGACATTTACATCCGGACAGCGAAACATTTTAAATATACAAAAAGTCTGGACTGTGCAGGTTTAACCCATCAACATTCTTCTCAAATATTTTTTTAATACATCACATTCTGGGTAAATTCCAAAAGGCAAGTTGATGCTACACAAATTGAGCAACTGAATCGCTTTTCTCAATATCGCATTCTTTAGGTTTGGTTTCTGAAAGAAGTCTCTAAGGATTAGTTCACGTTCAGAACACCTTGTCATCCAAGATGTTCATGTCTTTCTTTCTTCAGTCATAAAGTAATTGTTTTTTTGAGGAAAACATTTCAGGAATTATCTTCATATAGTGGACTTGTATGGTGCCTTCCAAAAAGCAGTTTAAATGCAGCTTCTAAGGGCTTTAAACATTCCCAGACGAGAAAGAAGGGTCTTATCTAGCGAAACGATCGGTTATTTTCTAAAAAAAAAAAAAAAAAAAAAAAAAAAAAAAAAAAAAAAATTTACAATTCACACACTTTTTAACCACAAATGCTTGTCTTGTCTATCTCTGCGATGCACATGTGTACTCTGGTTCAAGACAGTTAGTGTACGTCGAAAACCTCCCATCTCGTTTTCTTCTCCAACTTTAAAATTGTGCTACATTGCTGTTTTACCTTTATTGTAAGGGGCATTTTACCTTCTTTGCATGTTCACATGGTAAACACCAGGTTGTTATTTCTGCAGCGACGTAGGACGATTTTGAAGTAGGAGGAGAAAATGAGATGGGAGTTTTTCGACATACCCTAACTGTATTGAACAGGAGTGCACAGAGTATGCATGTGCTAGACAAAACAAGCATTTGAGGTTAAAAAAGTATATTAATTGTACATTTTTTTAGAAAATAAATCAATCATTTTGCTAAACAAGACCAATCTTCCTCATTTAGAGCCCTTTAAAGCTGCATTTTGGACGTTTAAACTCGTGGGCACCATAGAAGTCCACTATATGGAGAGAAATCCTGAAATGTTTCTCAAAAAATAATTTCTTGGATCTTGGATGACAAGGGGGTGAGTAAAATATCTCTACATTTTTGTTCTGGAAGTAAACTAATCCTTTAACGCTTAATCACTCAGGTTGCATCTGATCAAAAATACATTAAAATCAGTAACATTGTGAAATATTACAATATGAAAAACCTTTTTCTATTTGAATGTATTTAAATATACTGCTCCCATACTTTTGAACAGTAGCGTACATACAACGGTCAAACGGTCAGAAGTAATGCTCACTTTCAAACGGAAACCACCCTTTGAGTTTGATGTTATTTCTAAGGAACTGTGACTATTTAAGGGTTAAGTTTGCGCAATGCTGACATGGCTTCCTACAACAGACACTAACTGGTCAACTTTTAGATGTAATCAACTTGCCTAAACAGAGAAAAATCAAAACATTTTAGGTTCCCTTTTCAAAGCAGTTTCAGATTTCACAACACTGGCTCTATGTGCTTTTGAGTGCCTAGATTTCTTAAAAACACTTTTTAGACACACTGAAAGTGTAATTACAAAACATCTCCACGCTTGATTAGTACACGCTGAATTTTTCTTCTGCAATAAAAACCATGGTAAATCATTATCTTAAGGCACAGTTTCTACAGTCTATTTTTGTTGCAACAGAGCACTGGCACTGCCGTTGCCCGTGGAAACCTTTATGACTTGTGTCAGTGCTGCTAAGAAATTTTTTGCATTTTAAAGTCGACCAGTGGAAACATGTACTAGACATACATTGTGTGCTAAACCTCAGGCCATATAAACGCCACAAAAGACATCCATTAATGGACCTCCAAAAGGTCGCTCAGCACTCAATGAGAACACGAAACCCTTATCGAGTGACATTTACAAACACAATGTTTGTATTCGACAAAAATCACAGAAAGATGAACTGTCTGAGCATCTAATAACGTTATATGAAGCAAATTAAATTTATAAAGTAAAGAGATTGTTCACCCAAAAACAACATTTTGTGATCAGCAACTCAAAATAAAAGAAAGTTATTCAGTAAAATATCCAAGCTCTTTTCCATTTAATGGATGTGAACAGAGATTAGGGTCCGTAGAGCAAAATTCCCCCAATGAAAACTTGTTTTATAGCAATTATTTAATTATTAACTAACACAGCTGTCAGGAGATTGAAATTGGCCAAGCTGACATGAACAAATGATGCCAATAACCTGAAAACGCCCAATTACTGCCAGATCACTTGGACTAGAAAAAATTTTTGGTCAAGAGATAAAGATGTAGGTACAATCACTGCAAACTGAACTGAATGTTGCAAACTTAAAGGGGTCATATGATGCTGCCAAAAAGATTATTTTCCACATACTGTACATTATTGTTGCTCCTCTCTGCCCCGCATTTCTAAAAAATGTGTCAATTTTTACAAAGCTCACCATTCTGCTCTCATTAGCAAGCTACTCAGTGAGTTGTGATTGGCCCAATACTTCAAGCATGTGACAGAAACGTCACGCCCCTTATACATTTGGGCAGTATTATGCAAATCTTCACACGCTTAAGGTATTCGGTTGTGATTGGCCTCAAGTATGTGACGGAAATATCATGCCCCTTACCATGTTGTGATGCTGTGTCCCGGCGCGACGATACAAAAACAATAAAATCCATTATAAATGAGGCATTTGTTGCATCCAGTGAGGACATAATTACAAATTACAATAACTCATACTGTCTTTTTACGCATTGTGTTGCGTCATGCCGCGTAAACATAACACAGTGTCTGCATTTGTGATCGTAGAAATGACAAACAAGCACTACTCTACACTGCTCACACTCACGTTTGAATTGCCAGTAGCAAATTCTTTAAATATGAAAACGTACTTACAGGCTGTGAGTCAGAAGTGCCAGACTGTCCTTGCAAAGTTGGAATTGCCCCACTTTATAGTGTGCACAGCTGGCATTGTAGGCTACTCTCCCAGGTTCAGGAAACAGTCCTCCGTAAAATGCGCCACACACACTTGATATTTGCATTGTACTGTTCTGGAACAGTATTGTAAATATAACTTAACCACTGATTTCTAGTTGTGTACTCATTTGGAAGGCTAAACAAAGCGCTTTCACTTTCGCAACAAAACACACAGCAGCTCCACAACATGGCAGCGGCTGCAACAATACTACAGCGAGAATAAAAGTTATGTCTTCTTTGTTTGCGTATACATTTGGGCGGTAGTATGCAAATCTTCCCACACCGTAATGTAGATGTGGGGACGTGTTTGAATGAGCCGTTTTAGGAAGGCGTGGCTGAGTCTTAACTTTTATAAAGAATATCTCTTTGGGTTTAAGACTGTAATCTGTGCAACTTTATAGATCTTATATATGCACAAACAGCTTGTAACACACCAAAGACAAAGGAAAACATAAAATCGCATCATATAACCCCTTTTAAAAAAAGACCAACTCAACTCAGGATTGTTCTTAGGCATTTTCCCACCTTGTTGTCTTTGACATAAAGTGCTAGCATCTCCTCTCGGCCGTAACGGTACTCGGCCAACTTGTACTTTGGCATAGCAGGAGAGGCAGGAGGGGAAGACACACTGCCTCCACTGGAAAGTGCACGGAGCCTGGGGGGGAGAGAGAGAGAAAAATCAGATCAAAAGAGATTCAGCGGCAACAATGTGAAAGCTTCATTGAGAAACGCTCCAATTCTGGCTACCATTCAAGGATGGCCCTGTCAATGTCAACTCTACATCCTACTTTATTTAGGATCTCTCACTCCCCTTTCCAAGGAAAATGGTGCTGAAGCTTGGGCTGATGCTTGGGTAGCCTAATATAACATAAATGATGTCTCTTACTGAAATATGTAGTAGAAAACCCATAAAAAGACTTACGTCATTTTAAAAATCCACATTGTTTTATGCATACTGCCGCCATTAATACGATGATGTGAAATGGCTGCACTCAGTGAGCTACTGGCGCTACCTGTTGCTATTTTTACTGCAACACAACTTGGAATACACAAATTAGAAAATAAAATACTGATACAATGCCACATTGTGGCTCATTGTCCTGGCAGGATGTAAACATGATGATGCTTATCATGATGCTGTGGCCACTGAAGGAGTTTCTCAGCACGGATTTTACTTGATATCCAGGGGTGTTTAGACTCCTTCTGGGGGGAATAAAAAATATTGACGGTAGGGCATTTGGTTTAAGCTTATGCTTATAACCATCGCCGCTTGCTCTTTCAGTAGCTTTGGTCATTGTATCAGTATTTTATTTTCAGAATTGTGCTGCGGTAAAAATACAAACAGGTAGCGCCATTAACTCACCAAGTGCAACCATTTTACGTCATAATGGCACCCCCCCATAACTGAAAATATGTATTAAACAATGTGGATTTTTTAAAATAATGTAAATCTTTAGTGGGTTTTCTACTACATATTTCAGCGAGACATCATTTATGTTATATTAAGCCATAAAAGTCTTCATACCCGGGGTTCCCTTTAAGAGCTAAAAAAGCTGTTTTTCCTAATGAATCCATATCAATCAATTTACACATACATTACGGTTCAAAAAATTTGGGTCAGTAATTTTATTTTCTTTTTTTTTTTATAAGAAATTAATACTTTTATTTAGCAAGGATGCATTAAACTGATGAAAAGTGACAATAAAGACCTTTAGAATGTTACAAAATGTATTAAATATAATTAAAGCACTTCTTTTAAAGTTTTAAAAACAGAACAATTCAAAAGCATAAAAGCAAATCTTACTGACCCCAAACTTTTGAAGAGCAGTGCATAATACTTACATAATGTTTAATTTTAGGCAAACAGGAAAATCAAGGGTCTTGTTAGAGGCTGTATATAAGAACTGTGCTTACAGTGTAAATAACTCTGCTGACTATACCGGGATCAATCTGGTTTTGTTATGTGTCAGAATTGAGTTATTGTTGTTCTGACAACTGTACTTGTTGCTGACATTATCTCGCCCCCGGCATTTGACGTTAGGGTTCCTGGTTCGAGCCCAGCAGCTTTCAGGGGCCAGTGCAAAGTTGTTTTTCCTGACTGAAACCACTTTTCAGCGGTGGAAACTTGTGAAACTGCACCAGCTGAGGCACCTTGTTGGTTGAAAAGGGGTTTCAGAGCTGTGGGTGGCTTTGTAAACTTTACATAAATACTACCCCGCTGAGATAAGCTGATGAAGAAAGCTTTGAGGAAACATACCACCCCTGCATTGTACATGTCAAACTCAGGAATTCACTTTTGTTGGCCGAGGACCAACTATGCACAGAAGAGTCTTAGTTCAGCAGAGGGCCACGCCTAACGGTTTAATTTCTGCATAATCATTTAGTGTGCGCCAAGAGGAGATACAGGGAGAGAAGGGGGTTGGGAAGAAGGGAATGATGAGAGAGAGAGAGAGAGAGAGCGCCTTACAGAAACATGGGGAAAGTAAAGAGCAGTGCTGAGGAAAATACACGGAAATGAGAATAACAGTTTTAAAGCGCACTACATTAAAGTGTTTTAGGAAGGAAATATATTTTCAACAACATAACTATAAATAACATGCATACAAACTGCTCTGGGCTATTTAACAAAATGGTTATACCGTTTTTTTGGGGGGGGGGTTTTGTCCGTCACATTGTATTGCATGTGCCATTCAAGTCCACATCAAAATCTCATTTAAACCTTGAATCAAACCTGTAGGATTTTGTAGGAAATGTAAGGATGTACAGATGTTCTTGATTTTAATCGAAGCACAAAATGCATTGCAATAAGGATGACAGCACTGAATTTACATAAATTAACAAACAACTAAAATACAACAGTGAGGAAAAACACAGTGATGGACATCAGTGACTGATTACATATTTTGCTCTTTACATAACTAGCTCAGGATTTCAAATGCAAAAGTTTGGGTTCAGTAAGATTTTTTTTTTTTTTTTAATGTTTTTGAAATCCAAACCTCAATTTATTTGATAAAAAGTACAGCAAAAACTGTAATATTGTGAAATATTATTACAATTTAAAAGAACTGTTATCAATTTAAATATACAGTTGAGGTCAAAAGTTTACATACACCTCGCAGAATCTGTAAAATGTTAATTATTTTACCAAAATAAGAGCGAACATAAAAAAAAGCATGTTATTTTTTTTTAGTACTGACCTGAATAAGATACTTCATAAAAGATGTTTAAATATAGTCCACACAAGAAAACAATGGTTGAATTTATAAAAATGACCCTATTCAAAGGTTTACATACACTTGATTCTTAGTATGGCATTGAAAATTGTTAGCTGAATGATCCTCAGCTGTGTTTGACCTCAACTGTATTATAAATGTAATTTATTCCTGGAACGTCAAAGCTAAATTCTCAGCAGCCATTACTTCAGTCTTCAGTGTCACATGACCTTTCAAAAATTCTTCTAATATACTTAAGAATGATTTCTTATGTGCTAAAGAATTATTTCTGAAGTGCTGATGAAACATTTATTATTATTATCAATGTTGAAAACATCTGTGTTGCTAAATATTTTTGGGAAACTTTAGGTTGAGGATTCTTTACAAAATAATACAAATCTTTTTACATTTTTAAAATGTCAATTGTCACTTTTGATCAGTTTAAAGCAACCTTGCTGAATACAAGTATTAATTAATTTTTTTTTTTTTTTTTAATCAAATGGCACTTGAAGGTCGCCTCAGAGCAACACTTGCAATACAACACGGCAAAAAAATAACAACATAGCATGTCACTTAGCCTAAAGCAGCTTATTATAGGAAAAAGTAGTGACGTAGTAACGTTACTGCTTGCATATTATTTCTCCAACAGTGATAAAGAATGGAAAAAAGAAATTCACTCAGTCAAGGACAGTGATGAAAAAAAAAAGTAAAAGAAAAAGTGAGGGACAAGCGAAGCGAAGGCGACACAGAAATAGAAAGGAAAGGATTTTACCATTCTGGGCCAAAGTTAAGTGTTTCAGCAGTCATATTCTTCCTTCCTTCTCAGAGGTGAAAGTCTACAAACAGAAATACCTGAATAAGAGCATGCAACACACTCAAATATGCTGCAAGCATACTGCTGTTCATTAGCACATATAGGGCCCTATGATTTCCATGATGCGGAAAATGTGGACGGAATCGTGTAATCCAGTCATAAAAACAGAATTTACTGAATAATGCGGAACGTCATGGAATTTGTCAAAGCTTGAATGAATTAATCAAAAGTTGGTCATTACACTTAAATCCAACCACAATATGGACTAGTATCTGTAAATATTACACCGCAAAAACACCATTTAAACGTGAATCCTGCATGTTCTATGTGTCTCTGTTTTAATAAATGGAGCAGACGAGCGGTTTTGTTTACTACACACACTGAAGCGCGCATTACGCTCGCAATGATTTCAGCATTTGACCGTTACATTTTAGGAAAACTAGCGTCATATCACATACACACAGAAATGTAAAGGCAGACACGGCAACCCGTCAAAATAAAAGTCTGGTTTAACTTGAAGATATTGCGCCAGAAATATATTACTACTACAAAAATTAAACAAACATTATTTTTTAGGGTATAATCACACAACATTTCTTCCATGTTTTAATTTTAATAGTAAATTCCCCTTTGTTTGCCAAAAGAAAAGGTTTAAGATAAATTAAATTATTGTTTTTTGCCTTCATTTGATAACTAGAACATTTTAAATACACAACACAGAACTACTGAGAGTAAAATAAATAAATAAATAATAAGGCTATTTTAAGAATAAATGTGAATAAATTAAGTATGCATTCAAATAATTAGACATGCTAAAACACAGAATTTGATACATGGTGAGAAAAAATAAAACATTTCATAGGGCCCTAAACATTTTTGTCAAACCTATATATGTATCTATATATGTAAACACAGTCGTTCATGCGTTATTCTTACCCTGTCCGGGGGAGTGGCGCAGGCAAGACTAGGCTGGACCAGGTCTGGGTGAGAGGGCTGAAAGGTGTGTTTGTGTATATGTGTGTGCGTATGTGTGTTTCTAAGAGAGAGTAGGGTTATAGCTGCCTTATTCAGGGGAAGTGTGCAGGAGAGCAGAAATACGAAAGGTCAGATGCAGTAAGAGCTCTCTTGTTCACAGCCGATGAAAACAAACAAATAAAAACAAATGCAAAACAAAAAAAGAAATCAAAACCCCTTAAAATGAGTAATACCTGTCGGACTGCAGTAAACTGCAGAGCTTTGATACTGACGTCTAAAGTCGATCGACTACAAGAAACGAACAAAACAGACGAACAGACAAAACAGAAAACAGAAAAAAGTCAAACTTGTTGATAATACAGCTGCCAGAAGCAGTTATGACCCCAATAAGCTTCTCTCCTTCTCTATTTGTGTGTGTCTTTCGAACGCTTTCTGTTGTACTGGCAATGCTGTGTGGACCAGGTCCCAGCTGGTGACCCCCTCCTCACGCCGACAATCCCTCTCCCTCCTTTATCTGTAGGAGAAAACAAGACATGACCACATAAAACTCTTTAATACTGTGGACTAAATGCAGGTACTATAACTGAAGGCATTAAAAAAGAGAAAAGGGGGCAGATTTTCACCTAATATTTAGATTTTATTTCAGCTTCATTTCAACGAACATAAATGTTTTACAAGTTTTAGTTCTAGCTGCTGCGCACACTGCCAAACACGCTCCTGTAATAGTATCCTATGAATTTAAAGGCCAACCGTACATATAAATAAACTCTCTTCTTTTTAAAATATTCTGAAAGATATTTACTTTAAAAAACATGGCCACAACCAAACCCTGCCTTAGGAAACACATAGTGAAATACGTTCGTTTGTGACAAAGTTTACCAGAACGCTATATTTTGGAAAGGGCAAGTGTGCATAATGTGTATTTTAAGTAAAAATCTTTCTATATTATTGGCATCTGCGCTGCACAACTAGACGTTTTTGCAATCAGGATAGCATGGCGATGGAAAAGCAACATCCCAGGGGTTTAATCAACAGCACCCACAGATGTCATAGCAACAGAAATATCTAAGCAACCGAACAAACCGTTGAGAATAAATAGTATTCACTGGGGAAGCCTGGCTCTTTAACATAAAGCACTATATGAGAATCTATATCATCTTAAGAACAATTAAAGACACCTGTTATTTCAAAGGCACTTAGAGATACATCAGTATGCCTGGGAGAGCTCATAATTCATCATGGGAGTTAAGCATTTGCAATGGCAATGTGAACAGCTGCCAAATAACAGCAAAAAGCTCAAGTATGAAGAGATGAAAGTTTGATTCAAAGAACTGGTTGGAAGAATTGATTAAAAAAAATATTTAGCAATTCTTTTTATATCATATGGTGGTCCCTGAGATGGTTTGATAGACTGAGCACACTAATAATGTCTTGCACAATCACAAATGCATGTTTACTTTACTAATAATGACACTATTATGTAAGTTCTATGACTAAGGGCGTTTATTATAACGTCACATGCAATGTTTTAGTTTGCTGCCGTCTTGATTCAGTTCATAAAGTCAATTAAAACTGACATACAATTTGTGTACACATCAATATTACATTGACAAATCTTGATTTAAAATGCTTTGACTCGCAAATATATTTCCAGTACATTTTATTTGAAACAATTACGCTATTCTGTCATTAAGTATTTATTAAGTAACTTAACTTCGATAAAAGTCAAAAATCGTACTTTCCGTCCCTCGATTCACTCCAAATGCTCTTACTTACGATTCTCAACTCATTTTGAATCTGACCATTTGCGATTCAATGAGTCAGTGAGCTGATGACTCGACAACCGCTCAGACGGATTCATGAATCAATTTAATTTGTGAATCGCTTCAATCGTTTCACTAAAAAGACTCAAATGAACGAGACATAACTTTGGTTGGCTCCATATGATCTTACTTATGATTCTCAAAACATTTAGAATCTGACAGTTTGTGATTCAATGAGTCAGATAATGATTCACTATTTATTAGTGAACCAATCAGTTCACAGAAAAGATTCGACTGAAAAGAAAATGTCATTCAAGAATACAACATAACTACAACTACTCGGCATTAGGCCATTTCTACATTGACATATCTTGATTTAAAATGCTTCGAATCATAAATATATTTCCACTAGAGCCCGACCGATTTATCGGCAGGCCGATATTATCGGCCGATATTAGGCATTTTCCAAACTATCGGTATCGGCATTTATAATGGCCGATAAATGAATATTTCAAAAATAAAATAAAAACGGACGAAACACCTTTCAACCATGTCATGAGTGTTGGCGTTGTATAGTTTGTCCACCAGAGGGCACTCTACACCGTCCCTGTTGGCAACACTCGTGCATAACGCGCCACACATCCTGCAACCTGCTGATCCAGCCAGCGTCGGGCAGAGAGAACCAGGTTATCCGCCAGTGAGATCATCGGTGAAGTGTGTTCATGGTGAGTTGGTCACGAGACATACATTGCTTGAATAACAATTAAAAGAACATCCCCATCAGTTCTCTTAACTCAAATAAGCATGACAAAATTCGTGACTATCATGTCCAGTTTTGCTGCTGTTAAACAAGCCGAGAGTGAAGCGGAATTAGCTAGTAATTACGTTACGTTGTTACAGTGTAGTTGACTGACTGTCCTTTTAACTTTTGACAATGAGACTGAAGTATTTCTTTAATAGCGTGACAGTTATAGCAATGAGACGTATCATCTCTCCTTGGCCTGTTATATTGAAAATGTATGTTTTACAATTTGCAGTATGACGTTATCCATTGCTAAATTATGGCTCATCATAGACTAGCTAACCACAAAGCTAGCTAATGCCACTATCAGTGGAAGACCGCTAACGTTAACATTAATGAGCTTGGAAACCACAACGAACTTATTCTGCCTAAATAAAGTAATGATTACTGTATTTATAACTAGCATATCTCTAGTTACAGTCCCTGCATTGTAAAATGTAAGTTAGACTTGCGAGGAGTGAACATTTAGACATAGAGAAAAAGTATCAAACGTAACTTGTGCATAAAAGTTAGCTTTTCTTTTACATGTGTGTGAAATCCAATGACGCCAAGTGTGCGTTGCAGACTGTCGTTCAGCCGCAGCATTAACGAGCCACGTAATGGATTTAGGTTTAAATAGTAGATTTTAGAAGGCAGGCAGCAACTGATGATTGAAAATGGTTTGATGTAGCTTGGTGGAAAGAATTTAAAAAGTGCAGGTAAAGGGATAAGCAAGCTGACATTGTAATTGTGACAATAAAAGAAACAAGTTTCGTTTTATAATGTATTATCATATTATGTTAGTTAAAACTCATAAATAACTACAAATAACTAATGTTAGGGAAATCTGTTAATGTTTTGTTGCGCGTTTCCTAAATTTAAAAAAAAAATAAAAAATATCGGCCGATATATCGGAATATTGGATTTTAAAACCAATAAATATTTGTATCGGTATCGGCCTTCAAAATCCTTTATCGGTCGGGCTTTAATTTCCACTACGTTCTATTTGAAACAATTACGCTATTCAATCATTAAGTATTTATTAAGTAACTTAACCTTGATAAAAGTTATTTATTTTCCATCCCACAAGTAAAGTCTTCGATTGACCCCAAATGATATTACTTATAATTATCGAATCATTTCGAATATGACAGTTTGCGATTCAATGAGTCAGTGAGCTGATGACTCACTATTTATTAAGTAACTTAACTTCAATAAAAGTCAAGTTACTCACTTTCCGTCCCACAAGCAAATTCTTTGATTGACAACAAATGATCCTACTTATGATTCTCAAATCATTTCGAATCTGATAGTTTGCATTCAATAAGTCAGCGAGCTGATGACTCGACAACCATTCAGACAAATTCATAAAACCAATCCCATTTGTGAATTGGTTCAATCGATTCACTGAAAAGATCTGACTCAAAAGAACGAGTCGTTCAAGAATGGGACATAATTTCGATTGACTCCAAATTATCTTACTTATGATTCTCGAATCATTAAGAATCTGACAATTTGCGATTCAATGAGTCAGTGAGCTAATGATTCACTATTTATTAGTGAACCAATTTAATTTGTGAATCAGTTCAATCAGTTCACTGAAAAGATTCGACTCAAAAGAAAAAGACATTCAAGAATAAAACACAACTACAACTAACTACTCATCAATAGGCCATTTTTACATTGACATATCTTGATTTAAAATGCTTTGAATCATAAATATATTTCCACTAAGATCTATTTGAAACGATTATGCTATTCAGTCATTATGTATTTATTAAGTAACTTCAATAAAAGCCAAGTTACTTACTTTCCGTCCCACTAGTAAAGTCTTCAGCTGACTTCAAATGATCCTACTTATGATTCTCAAATCACTTCGAATCTGACAGTTTGCGATTCAATGAGTCAGCGAGCTGATGACTCCACAACAATTTAGACGGATTCGTGAACCAACTCCATTTGGTTCCGGTTCAATCGATTCACTAAAAAGATCCGACTCAAAAGAACAAACAGTTCAAGAAAGGGACATAACTTCGATTGACTTTAAATGATCTTATGATTCTCAAATAATTTCGAACCTGACAGTTTGCGATTCAACGAGTCAGTGAGCTGATGACACGACAACCGTCATAAACTAATCCTATTAGTGAATCGGTTCAATCGATTCCTTGAAAAGATCCGACTCATAAGAACGAGCCGTTCAAGAACGGGACATAACTACAAATAAGTACTGGCTTAGGCCATTTCTATTCGTTGTGTCTTTGAGCTCAACGCAAACGTACGCCCAGAAAAAAAGCGGCTAGTTTGTAACACAAGCAAAATGTCGATGTTTAATATTTACAGCGTGGAATAAAAAAACGTCTGTTAAAATAGCTGGGTGTCGTTTTTCTATTGATTGGACGAGTGTGGAGGGGCGTCGCGTGCACAGGGAGGGGGGAGTGTGCATGCGCGTGCACAGCCTGCACACTCCCCCTGCCTGTGCACGCGGCGCCCCTCCAAACTCCACTCCGCTGCTTCCCGTGGCCTTCAACCCATGGCCACAGCTGCCTTACCAAACATACAGCAAGCCTCACAACTTAAAACAGCACGATTAATTCCCACACACCCAAGCGCTGGCCACTTAAAGCTGCTTATGCACTAATACGCATTCGCTGTCCGCACACACACTGCCCTTCCCCTTCCAAGTTTGCATAAAACTTAATGCAACACCCATCTGCCATTAACGCTTCAGACATTCAAGGAGAGAGAAGCACACACAGTTGCTGACCGTATTTCTGGAGCTGTCGATGCGATTACTGTCCAGTCGCCCCGTCAAACTCTACGATCTTCACTTTGGATGCATGTGCAGTTGTTTGTGTTCTGTGCTCCTCCTCGAGAATCGTGTTCCGTTTTTACTGTTTTTTGCTCTCTCTCCCTCTCCAATGGTCGTTGCGTGTTGATGTCTAGTACGCTCTTGTTGTTTGTGTTTTAGGGAAGATGGCCGTCCTACTCGGTCATACCACGTGACCGGAGTGTCGAGTTGCTTCTAGACGAGCGTGAAGAGAGCGACCCCTAACGGAAGATTTCAAATGACTGCAGGAAATGTGTTTTGTCCAAAATAAAAGCCACAATAATTACATGACTAAAATGTGTGGAATAATAATTGGAAATTACGTAAACACAATTACGTAAATCTTAATATTGCATAGTAATAGTAGGCCTAATAAGTTTTATTAGTAGTTGTTTCTTCAACTATGGGTCCTGTCAGCCTTTAGACAATAACTTACTTTTCACACTTTCGTTGTATGACTTCTTTATCTACCCTGCTTAAAAATAAAAAAAAAAATTAAAAAACAGAAACCATTACAGAATTTGTAATGGTTTCACTAATTATAACAGGAATTGATTTTTGATTTGATAATGATTTTCATGGAAACTGTATTGGTGCTTATTGGTCTCTACTGTCAATTTGTTGCCTATTGATGACTTGTTAAAATCACTATCCTAATGGAATATGTCCCAAAAACACAGTACTGTACAGAAAGCCATTTTTAATGGTTAAAAGTTGATGGTTTGTGGTGTTTATAATGGTATTTGCAGTAAAAACCACTAGAATTTCTGTGATGGTTTTTATTGTTTTGTTTTGTTTTCCAGCAGGGTAGCTAAAGCTAATTTTGTAGTATTGCACAGTAATTTTCATGATAAAGATTGCATAGTAGTTTTTATTAGTAGCTGACAATAAATGAAGAGCTTATTTGAAACTGTTTTTTTACATTTTAAATCATGTTTTTTTTATTATGTTACCATGCTTTTATTGTGTTAGTTAGCAGATTTTTTTAGTTATTTTCCTTAACCAAAACAACCCAACTGCAGTTTGATTGAGATTAAATGGAATGCACAATGAAAAAACATGATTTTTGAAAACAGTTAAAAACAGAGTTAATCTGTTTTTGAAAATTAACTTTTCAAATACTTTTCTTGAAATGTCACACAGTAATCATTTAAATGATGTAGGCCTTCGTATTAAAAAAAAATGAATGGATGCTATTTGGAAAAATAAACGATAAAGGCATGGTAAAAGTGTCCTATGCATTTTTAATGAGGTATTCATATATATATATATATATATATATATATATATACACATACCATAACCATTAAAAATACAATGGTATTACTTTAAATACTGAGTATTTACAAAATTCCATGTATAAAAATATATATCAAAATACCATGGTATTTCGCAACACCATTATACCATGGTACCATCACAGTATTCACTCTAAGGGATGTTTTTTAAAAAACACTAAAATCTTTTTTTTAGATAAATATACAGCTGTGAACAAGCTGTGTACAACACTGAAATTGAGTACGTCATAACCACGGACTTTTATTTTGACAACTACGTAAACACGCTGCTGTTGCTTTTTCCGCGAAAATGGAGGCGGTTGTGTCGGATATAGTGGCACCAGAAGATCTAAAGGTAAAATATTTTATCCTTTACTTTCATGACTGTAAATCCAAAATGACATCGATGTCGTCTTGATGACAAGGTTGTATGTGGTGAAACGGCCGATATTGGGTTTTAATCGGGAGTTTCCACGGTCGCAGTTCTACTGTACTCCATCAAAACAACAACATTGAACATGACACGATTGATGAAACTCTTAAACTTATTTAAAAAGCTTTTTGGAATAAAAATACACTTTTTTAATCAATGTATTATTATTATCCTATCATCTCACGTACTTAATGGAATCAGACGTTTAATTCTTGCTGTCAAAGTTAGTCTATGATTGTCGGCCAGGGGGAGCACATGATCCTGACATCATCCATCTACTGATGCAATTGAGTGAATCTGACTGTCATCAATCCTTTGACATGACTTCTTGTCTTTTAGAGGTTTGAGAAGAAGTATAACGCTGAGCTGGTGAAAGGACCCGTTTCCAGGGAAACGACTTTTGAATACGCCTGGTGCTTGATCAGAAGCAAGTACTCAAATGACATTGTAAAAGGCATTCAGCTACTGGAAGGTCAGTGCTTCAGCTTGTCTTTTAGTTTTTGGTTAGTTACAACCTTCTTGAGCTCCAGCTGTAATTGTACCCATTCTTGGTCTGAAATTCTGTAGATAGTGATTCCGTTTTCTTTCACCAGAACTGGTTCATACAAGCAAAAAAAATGATCAGAGAGATTTTCTCTTCTACCTTGCTGTTGGAAACTACAGACTTAAGGTGGGTTTGCATTTTCCTTTTTTTGATATGTGCTGATTTTGTCACTGCTAATAAACGTTATTTATATCACATATTTTGTATGAAGACTTCTCTGGCATCTAGTTAAAAGAGTGTTTGTCAGCTCTGTTCCTGGAAGCCCGGTTACATTGGAATTTACTGCATAATTTCTAAATTAAATCAGATCAGTTCAGTAACTTTATTGTCGTGTCACCATATAAACACGTGTAATGTGTAAACCGTTCAATATGAATACCAGATGAAGTAAATGTGCAGAGGTGAATCTCACAGAACCTGTCAAGTACATGTCCACGTCCTATTTTACCCTAAAATCAAGGGGAATGCATATTTAAAATACACTACCTTTTTCAAAGAATTGTTATGCTTACCATTGCTGCGTTTATTTGAACAAAAATGCAGTATAACATGGGTTTGGGAATACTTGGGTAATTTGTTTAATTAGTTTCCAACTAATCTCTCTCTTTGTTTTGCTCTCTCTACCACCCTACGTCAGGAGTATGAGAGAGCACTGAAGTACATTCGCACTCTGCTGAAAAATGAACCAGATAATAAACAGGCCCTGGAACTGGAAAACTCATAAACAATGCGCTAAAAAAAGGTGAGATACAGCATTTCAACCAGACAACAGCATTTTTGTGACAACCTACTGTTCAAAAGGTTGGGGTCAGTATGAAATGAAAAAATAATGCTTTTATTTAGCAAGGACTTCAGAAGTTATTAAAAAATATATATTTTTAAGTAAATGCTGTTGCTTTGAACTTTCTATTTGTCGAAGAATCCACAAAAATAAAAATAGCACAAAATAGCACAACTGTTTACAACATTGATTATAACCACAAATGTTTCTGGAGCACAAAATCAGCATATTAGAAGGATTTCTGAAGGAGCATGTCACTGAAGACTGGAGTGCTGGCTGCTGAATATTCAGCTTTGCATCACAGAGAATAAATATCAGATTTAATTATATTAAATTATTCACCGCCTTCCATTTGTCACAAAGATTAATTGTTCAAAATCTATTTAGAATGCATATCAGTATTCTAATATTAATTGGAATTTAGCCATGTAAATGCCACAATCCTATTGCTGCACTGTTTTTCTGACAATTTTTGGATTCCACAAATTCCATATCTCACCCTGTTTTAATTTAGAAATTTGTGTCACACTTTATTTTAAGTTTCAATTCTTGCCATTAAAGGATTAATTCACTTTCAGAACAAAAATGGACTTCTATGGTGCCCCCAAATTTGAACTTCCAAAATGCAGTTTAAATGCAGCTTCAAATTGCTCTAATCAATCCCAGCCAAGGAATAAGGGTCTCATCTAGCGAAATGATTGGTTATTTTCAAAAAAAAAAAAAAAAAAAAAAAAAAAAAAAAAAACAGTTAAGAAGAGACAAGTGTTTGAGGTTAAAAAAACTATTTCTTATGCCTCATTAAACTCCTAATTTGCTGCTTATTCATAGTTAGTAAGGTAGTTGTTAATTTTAGGTATCAGGTTAGGGATGTAGAATATGGTCATTTAGAATATGTGCTTTACAAGTATTAATAAATAGCCAGTATGTTAATAATTAGCATGCTAATCAGCAACAAGTTATTACTGAGAATTGGTCCCTATACTAAAGTGTTACTGAAATTCAGAAAATCCATTAAAAAGAAATATATGGGGATACATGCATTACATCTGGTTTCATCACATTCTCAATGATTGCACATGTGGAAAGAGCGTTTCGACACTTTAAAATTGGTTTGCCATTCTACATCTGTAAATTGTAACATCACAGCTTTCTCCCACCATCCTTGCTGCAAACTTGCATTCACTCTCTCTACCTCCTTTGCTTAGTTACCAGCACATGACTGCACGTGCGTTTTAGCACTTGCCTGATTATTTCTATTTTATGACAGTGTTGTCAGCTGTTTTTAAAGGTGAGATGTGGAGGAGTCCTTATTAAATCATAAATAGTAATTATATAATCCTGATTATACTGGCATACCTGCAGCGACCAGGTATGACAACATAGGCATATTTCAGTGTCTACAAGTGTATATGAACACAAATGTAAGCCTTAAATGGAATTTGATGTGCATGTAAATTAAACTTCAAATTTTTTTTTTTTAATTCTTTTTCAGATGGATTAGTTGGCATGGCAATTGTCGGTGGTATCGGTTTAGGTGTGGCCGGATTGGCTGGTCTTATTGGTTTGGCCGTGTCCAAAGGTGCAAAGTCCTAATACGGAGTTCCTGACGAGTGTACTTTGATTCAGTTCCTCTGCAGAAGAGAGACTTAATGATTTCTTATAATCACATAACACCATGAGGAGGCCTGTCCCTTTTTAGTTTGTATTTTTCTGCTGGCTTTCATCATATTTTACCACATTTCTTTTGCTTTATCATTCTCCAGCTCTTTTTGGTATGTATAGAGATGTGGGGTTGGAATAAAGTAATACAGTGTGTATGTTTTTCCTTTGAAACCTTTCATTTTTCAAGGAAATTCAACTACAGATGTTTGCCAAAGATTTGCAATACAGGATAAGATATATTGTAATAGCATGTACTTTTTGGTTTTTCTCTTTTATAATTAAATATATAAATGTACTTACACTATAGATAATCAATATGGAACAGTTTTGATAAACTACATTATTGCCTTATGCTGTTAATAAATTAAAATGTGTGGTTACTGAACTAATAATGAGTGTGTTTACATGTTTTGCACAGTTGATTTGGAAGTGTCATGGATGACTGGCCTTGTAATGCATATTCTTACAAGTCATTGTTTGTCAGCACTGTGTTTATTACCCATTGGTTTACATATGCTGTCAAGTGTTTCATCTTGCCTACATGTACCTTGTGTCTCTCCCTGTGTGACTTTTTGTAGTCTATACTAAATTTTACACTGAAACGTCTGCAAAGACACACATGTCCTCCACACATTAAGATGAACAACGATCTGGAATCAAGTCCATCATTCAACAAAACAAGTCTTTAAAATATGGAAGGTTCAAATGAAAGGAATTTTCGAATTTATTATTCATTTTAGTTGGATATGCGTCATGTTGTCATCTTGCTAATCTCAAATCTAGTTCCCGTGTTTATGAAAAAACGAATTGCAAGGGATTTTATAAAATTGTGGTTTCCAGGCATGGATGTTATATTTAATGCTTAAGTTGCTTTGGATAAAAGTGTATGCTAAATGATTAATTATAAATGTAATTAGCTAGAATGCAATCTCAATAAAATGATTTAAAAGCCTTAAAGATTCATTAGTCGAAAGGTCTGGAAATCATGGTGAGAAAAACATAGATTACTTTAATTTTGACTATGGTCTGAAGCTTCTGGTTAAATAGTCACTCACAAAGTGGTTGTCCTCCGTGCATCATTAGCTCGGACGCTCTCACGTGTGGGAGTATCTACAACATTGATTTAAGCCCAACAACTACCAGTCCTTGAAAGTAACAAATTTGTTGTAAAACATGTTTACTTTAGATAATGGCTGATAACAGCATTCAATTTAATGTTGGATACAATTCGTACTTCCCACATTATTCATTTAAGGGACATACTCACATGTTAAGACATCTCAGCTTTACAATGCAGGCTTTATGGTTGCCATTAGTAACATCATTTTATAACATGGCATTGAGGTTACTAATTAACTGGTAAAGCAAATGATGAAAAGAAGTCTGATGCGCAAGCTGTTCTCTCTCCTGTTTTGTGACTTTGCTGGTGTTACATTCTGCTAGTCATGCCTAAACTTTACTGAAGTTTGTGGGACAAATTAAAAAAGCACTGACATGAAAATGAGAACAAAGATTCAAGTCGAGCTCTCAAAACTGTCACTGGGGCGGTACCCGTTTAAAAGTTACAAATGTGTACACTTTATGTGCTAATATGTACTTTTAAAGTACTAATATTTAGCATTTAGCTTGTGTACCTACGGATACTTGCTCAGCTTTGTACCTTTTTTGAGAGTGCATTTCATCCTATGAAGGTCACACTTGTGTTTTGATATTTGAGATCTGGTTGAAACATGTAGGGGCATTTTAGAATCTGTCAAACAAGACCAATGCACAGGTTATCCTTGTTATTTATTGAGTGTCATTTTTGATTGTGCTCGCCTCTTGATGTTAAAAGACAATAAAGAGATCATAAAAATGATTTACAACAGCCTGGGTTCAGAGCTCAGTCATAATTTTCTTTCTTTCCTTGTTTACACATTACAAATTTGCTTGAAGCAATTACATCACTTTCTCTATAGGCAAACACGTATTATTCTTGTATACACTCATCTATACATTTATATTTGTTTTGTCCACTTCCGTGTTCCTTCCTAAATTACACTCATAACTCAATCTTGCTCCTGGAAATCAGCCTTCCTGCAAAGTAACCAAACATGCAAACACGTTTACTGGCTAATTTAATGCATTTGATTTTACATAACACATAAGTCTCATTTAAATGACAGTTTGACAATTAAATAACACTCACTTAACACAACAAACTCAGAGTGATCCTTCATCTCTGACAGAGTTCTGTGTTGGAGTTGAAGTAGTTTGCTGTGTGTGTTAGAGCAGGGTTTGAACTGAGGATAGATCTCCACGTGCAGGATTCAGCATCACTGCAGAAACTAACAGAACTATTTTATGAGCTCTTTTTATGGTCCCCATAAATGTCAGATCATTGAAAGTGTCATCATCGGTTTTAGAACTATGTGGGAAAACTATTGTGTTTGTTAAAGAACAATTAAAGTTGATGTATTGCAATAGTCAAGCAAGCTAGTCATAAACCTGACCTTTAAAACCGAGAACAATCATCTGCTTATCACACGCAAGCGATTCAATATAGTGCCACTTTTAACTTTTGTCCTCTCTTCATGTTACATATGAAGGAGTTAAACATTCATTATTCTCTACATAAATCTGTTACATTGATACAATATGAATATATCGTTCAGAAATCATTCTAGCGCTCTTGTTTGGATGACAAAAGCCTTTTAAAGTTATATTTTCATATTTTTCGGCCTCAGCAAGCTAAACAGCTCTCGTCAATGTCAAAATAATTGAGATGGCCAATCAAATCAAAGTAGGCAGGGTTTACTGTTCACAGAAGCAGAGCGCGAAGCGTATGTTTAACGTCAATCACAATTTGGTCAGTTACCCGGATGCGTGGCTATATAGGCGATATTTGGATGTAAACAACAGCATTGACTGCACGGTTAATGTACTACTGGATACGTTGTTCTGCTAATTTATGCTGTCTAAACCACAGAAGAAACATGTGAAAGCTGCTAAATCATGTAGAGAAGGACTTAAGCAGGAAAGGGCACAATATTGGACAAACTAAAGTTATTAGGTAAAGATATGTACCAGCAGTATTAATTAAAGGTGTCATTGGATGCCCATTTTCCACAAGTTATGATTCTTTAGGGTCTTAATGAAAAGTCTATAATATACTTTGGTTAAAAATTCTCAGTGGTTGTGTAAAACAACACCCTTTTTACCTTGTCAAAATAAGCTCTGCAAAAATCATCCCATTCTGAGGGATTGTTCCTTTAAATGCAAATGAGCTCTGCTCGCCCCGCCCCTCTCTTCTCTCTGCTGCTCTGAGAGATTGATTACTTCAACCGCATTTAGCGCGTTTAGCCGCAAAACTGGCTAACTAGCACGTTATTAGGAAAGGTGATTGCAGAGATTCACAAAAAAAAATTATACTCACTTCTGCTGTAGGTGAAGCCGGATCATGAATCATTTGTGCAAACATAGACGCATTTATGTAGATCGGGAGGCACATTCCCTTCACAAACAAATGTAATCCACTGCATCTTCAGCGGCTCAGATGTCGGGAGTAAATGATGATCACTATGTTCATTATTACATCCAGCAACACAACACCTCAATCGCTCAATCGGAGATATTCTTGTCTAACTTAAATCATTCGAACAATGGAGGTCAGACTGTTACAGCTGATCTGAGGTAAGAGCTCAGGTCAGTCAGCTATCATGGGAGCAGCCTCTGTCAGTGTGACGCCACACCGACAGGCATCTGAGAATGGCTCGATTTGAAAAAGGGGATATTATTTTTACAGACTAATAAAAACCACTGCATGGATTTTTATCATTATAGGGTAGATTTGTACATACATTGCCAACACACATTAATGTTAAAACAACATGTAAAAGTAAAGTTTGCATCCGATGAACCCTTTAAGATATTAGCCTAATATTTCACCTACCTGACTGTAAATTATAAGAAGAAACACAACTGTTTGTTAGGTTTTTGCCCTGGAAATCTTGGTTCAATTCGGCTATCCACAAACGACTTTTGTTCCTATTTTTTCTCAGTCCAACCGATAAGTACAGCCAAAAAACATGACGATAATTGACCATTTTCAGCAGCAATAATCAGCTAAATATGCAAGTTTCTTTCGGTTCAGTGGCATTGTTTACATTCAGTGCTGCCAAATATGGCCGATTAATGACGCGTTGTGAAAACACTCTATTAGTCAGCTGTTCACAATATAAATATGGCCATTTTGAGAGTGGTGGAAGTTGCGTGCGTGAATTATCTGCATCTGTGCGTCTCGCTCTACAAACAAGCTGTGAGTTTAATTACGTTCACAGCAAGTTTCTGTGCTTCTGAATGTTTCTTTGATTTGTGTGCGAGTGGTGAGTGTGTGTATGTTTGTGTGTCAATAAAAGGGGCACATTAATATATAAACTCACTTGGAACTGGGCAAAATGGGGAAACTGATTTTAATGACTCCGACAAGGGCCAAATAGTGTGGTTAAAGGAACATTCCACTTTTTTTTTAAATTAGGCTCATTTTCCAACTTCCCTAGAATTAAAGCCGAACACGTTTAGCCGATCTCCCGGTCTGGCGGTAGCACTTTTAGCATAGTTTAGCATAAATCATTGAATCTGATTAGACTGTTAGCATCTCGTTCAAAAATGACCAAAGAGTTTCAATATTTTTTAAAAAAACGACTTCCGTAGTTTAATCGTGTGCTAAGACCGATGGAAAATGAAAAGTTGCTATTTCCAAGGCTGATATGGCTAGGGATGTTGTGGGATGTTCTCAGTGTGTGGTTAGTACTTACCAAAACTGGTGCAAGGAAGGACAACCGATAAACCGGTGTCAGAATCATGGACACCCAAGACTAACAGATGCTCATTTTTGAGGATCAAAATTTAAAGTAAAGCAACATTTAAAGTGGATCAAAATCTTTTATCAAAGTTGTCCTAAAACCATAACAATACCCATTCTTGTCTTAGGACACCTTTGATGAACTTGTTTGATCCACTTCAAATGTTGACTACTGTGTATATATATATACAGTTTTTTTTAAACTCCATTGCAACTGCAATCTGGACGCATTGGCCCAATTGAAGTCCACTATATGGAGAAAAATCCTGAAATATTTTACTCAACCGGAAAAAGAAATGCATGATCATTTTGGATGACATGGATGTGAGTAGATTATCAGGAAATTTTTATTCTGCAAGTGAACTAATTCTTTAACATGGGCATGTGAGGGTCAGAAATAGACCATTGAGCAATGAAAGAAGGTTGCCTGGTGTTGGTCTTGCCTGGCCAGGTAAGTGTGTTGTACACCCCTTCATGGCGATAGTGTTTCCTGATGGCAGTGCTCTCTTTCAGCAGTATATACACATATGAATTGACTGCATTTGATTTTTTCATTCTACAGAATTTACAGAGGCATGTTTTGCAACATACTTGCTTCCTTTTCCTGGGAATCGATTTGAGAATCACTATGTAAATCCTTCAAGATATGGTTTGCCATTTTGCCTATTTCCAGTACTGTGCACTCAAAATATCTTAGTCTCATGTCAATAAAATAAGTTAATCACTTATAGGTCTTTGTACACTAAGGATAAGTGACAGTTATCTTGCTATTAATGGTGTTAATGCTTAAAATCAATAGCCTCTTTGTTGTTCCGAGGGATTTCACAATAATCTGAAAGTTTTAGTTATTGCCACATGAACTTCAACCTCTGGTGTGTCATATTTTGTTAACATTGTCTTTCTTTAGGAGATGGCGAGTTTTTCTTTAAACCTTTAAACATTAATGAAAGATTTGCATGTCATGTGACGTTTTATTTAAACTTGTCAAAGATATTTGATCTTTGTAGGCATTCCTGCGATATCTTCAGTGACTAAATCCTATTTCTTGTTAATGTTGACACTCTTAATCTGAGACAATTACCAGGTGTGTTGCAGGAATATAATGCAATATTTGTTTAAATGCATTATTTTTATACAGCTGAAGTCAAAAGTTTACATACACCTTCTAGAATCTGAAAAATGTTAATTATTAATACTGACATGAATTAAGATATTATACATGAAAGACATTCATATGGAGTCCACAAGAGAAAATATTAGAATTTATAAAAATGACCCCGTTCAAAAGTTTACACACATTTGATTCTTAATACTGTGTTGTTACCTGAATGATCCATAGCTGTGTTTTTTTTGTTTAATGATTGTTTAATGATGAGTTGTTCATGAGTCCCTTGTTTGTCCTGATTCTGAAGTGTTAAACTGCCTGCTGTTTTTCTGAAAAATCCTTCAGGTCCCACAAATTCTTTGGTTTTTCAGTATTTTTGTGTATTTGAACCCTTTCCAATAATGACTGTATGATTTTGGGATCCATCTTTTCGCACTGAGGACAACTGAGGGACTTATACACAACTATTACAGAAGGTTAATACCTAAGGTAAACCTAAGGTAAATTTAACTTGTTTTGTCCTCTGTGAAACATGTAAGTATCTTCTGTAATTTCTGAAAGTTAGAAAATAAGAAAAATGTACCTCTTCATTCTGTTTAAAAGTTTTCGCACCCCTAACTCTTAATGCATTGTTTTTCCTTCTGAAGCATCAGTGAGTGTTTAAACCTTCTTGTAATAGTTGGGTATGAGTCCGTCCCTCAGTTGTCCTCAGTGTGAAAAGATGAATCTGAAAATCATAGTCATTGTTGGAAAGGGTTAAAATACACAAAAATGACAAATAAATGATGTGAACAAATTTAACCATCATGTAGATTCCTGAAGTGAGGTTTCATTGGGTGACAGTGAACTTGTTGATCTAGAGATGAATATATAAAGACGTCTGACGTAGTGAGACAGATAATGAGACAAATGATAAAGGCAGTACTAGATAAACACTGTCAATAGCTTCTTCAGTTGTTAATTTAATCACTGCATCCAGTAGTAGTTGCACTTTTCCCTCCTCTGATAGCGTCCTCTGAAGACAATTCCAAAACATTTTACTGAAAACGTCTGAGTAGCCTATTAAAATCCACTAAAACTATCTGTTATTAATAGACCAGGTTAACATTTGAAAGGCTTCTAAAATTTGGTTTAGTCACCACTTGTTGAACTGACATGTTCCATATGTTTTATAACATATAAAGTACTATTAGCTGGCTCTTATTAGTCCCAATACCAATTATTTTGGTCTTTATATTCATTTATGGGTACCATTCAATTTTTGTAAACTTAAAAAAAGCTTACTTTTTTATTTTATTAATACTTTTATTCAGCAAGGAGGTAAAGTCATTTAATTGTAGCAAAAAGGCGCCAATAGCCTAGTTGGCAGTGTGCAAACATGTAACGCTGTTGTGTTGTGGGTGTCCCGAGTTCAAATCCCTGGTCCAGGACCTTTCCTTTCTCTCGCTCTCTCTCTCTCCCTCACTTCACTTCCTGTCTACTCTACACGATCCTATCTTAATAAAGGCAAAATGCCAACAAACAAAGAAAACATTAATTGTTGCAAAAAAAAGTATTGAAAATAAATGCTGTTCTCGAACTTTCTATTCATCACAAATCCTCAGAATTATTAAGCAGCACATGTTTACAACAATGATAATAAATGTTTCTTGAATAGTAAATCAGCATATTAGGATGATTTCTGAAGAATCATATGACTGAAGACTGGAGTAATGGCTGCTGAAAATTCAGCTTTGCCGTCGCGGAATAAACTACATCGTACCAACCCCGAACTTTATATGAACAGTTTATATGGATAGTAGTTACTTCAGATATAGGCAACAAATATTTTAAATTTCGAGATAGTCTTTTTATTTATTTTTATGTTTCTTATTTATATTTCCGGATCCCAGGTGAAGTCATCTAATCACATTTTACTGTGTGCAGTGTGTTTGAATCCATGAAACATAACGGATGCACTGCCTGCGAAGGTCAGGGAACGACCATTGGACTTTAGTGATAACCACCTGTTGAGTTTCGGGGTGTAAAATCCAAAAGCGAGACATGCTCACTAGAGGGGAGGGCAAACTGAGCCTATAAATGACCCATCGCTTCTTTTAAAACAACATTTCATATGTCACTGCTGCAGTCTCGCTCTGTATGGAAAAATTGTCTCAGCTCACGAAACTGCTTGCGAAATCAATAAAACCTGGACATTTCTTTTAATTTTGCAGCCAAGGCTGAACACATTTTGAAAACAGCTAAATAAAGCAGAGAAACATATAAGGCATACTCGACTGTGGATGATCTTGGCGTCTGTTTAGGCTGATCTAAAGCAGCCATGGATCCGATTATTGAAGTCGTTGCTTTATGTCTTGGCTTTTTCGGTTGGATAATGGTTGGCGTCGCAATTCCGAACCGTTACTGGAAAGTGTCGTCTATAGATGGGACTGTGATCACCACATCAACCCTTTATGAGAACCTGTGGATGTCCTGCGCCACGGACTCGACTGGAGTGCACAACTGCCGTGAATTCCCTTCTCTACTCGCCCTGTCTGGTAAGACAAAAATCACCATACTTTAATAATATTTTATTCATGTAGCAACTTGATGAATGTAATTTTGGCGGAAACTTTGGTTACCATTTTAATAATAATAACTTATTAATCTCAGTTGTAGCAACTTGATAAATAAATGTGATTTTGGTGGAAACTTTGGTTACCATTAATTATTTTCCTCGCAACTCGCATGTTTTGGAATAAACCAATTCTTTATTTTCTTTATGTCTTATATATGTGTTTAAATATGTCTAAATGTATTCATTTATTTTAAAAGTTGCGACGTTTATATATTTATTCTTTCTTATTTATTTATTTTTCAGTCCAGTACTTGTTTTATATTCATTTGACGTTTTCTTTCTTTCTTTCTTTCCGTCTTTCGTTTTAATTTATTTATCCTTTCAATTGTTTATATATTTCTTTTTATTTGTTTAGTGCTATTTATATTTGTGTATTTTCTTTGCCAGCTAGCTATTTTTTATTTAATAAATAAATAAACTTCCATCTTTTTTAATTTATTCTTTATTTTTTTTACTGCCATTTACATTTGTGTTTTCTTTGTCATCTATCTATCTATCTGTCTATCTATCTATCTATCTATCTATCTATCCATCCAGTAATTCTTTTAAATTCATTTGACTTTCCTTCCTTCTTTCTTTTTATTTATATATCCTTTCCCTATTTTATTTTATTTTAATTTTTGTTTATTTATTAGTTTACTATTTACATTTATGAATTGTCTTTGTCAGCCATTTATTTATTTATTTATTTATCTAGTAATTCTTCTAAAATCATTTGACTTTAATTGCTTTCTTCCTTCTTTCTTTTTATTTACTTGTTTATTTATCATTTCAATATTTTTGGTTTATTTATTTGTTTACTATTTATTTATGCATTTTCTTTGCCAGCTTTAATTATTTGTTTACTCTGCCTTATAATTAATTTTATACCCATTTGACTGACTTTTTTATGCAGTTTATTGCAGTAATGTAATTATTTTAGATATAATCCTCATTATTTTTTCAAAACTGTACTCCCCTCTTTTGGTATGTTAATTAATACTGTAATATAATGATAAATATTTCTGTTTCATCAGGTTATATCCAGGCGTCTCGGGCTCTCATGATCGCGGCAGTGGTGTGTGGCACATTCGGCGTGGTGGCCACTCTCATCGGCATGCAGTGTTCGAAGGCCGCTGGTGACAACGAAGTACTGAAAGGCAGAATCGCCGGTATCGGAGGCGCATTTTTCCTGCTGCAGGGTAAGTCACATTACTAATTAAACTCAACGATGACTATAATCTTCTTATGGTACATGTGCTTTTCAGGCAAACAGCTAAGCTATCTTTAGGAGTTCTTATCAGATTCACATTCCGAACGCTTTATTGCTATTGTATCTGTTAATCTTTATGTTTATTAATCCCATCCAAAGGTTTCTGCACGATGATATCAGTATCATGGTACGCGGCCAACATCACTCAGGTGTTCTTCGACCCGTTGTATCCTGGCCAAAAGTGAGTGCTCTATGGACAGCTAAAAGTCAAATGCTGCCTCCTGCTGTCTTATTTAATACTCAGCTACTACTCTCATCAAATACCTGTTTGTGGTGCTCAGTTTTAGATTGAGTGAAACTTATGTACGTTAGACTGAACATGTTGTTATTTTTGTGGCGTGCTATAGGTATGAGATTGGAGAGGGTTTATACATCGGCTGGGCCTCCGGTGTTCTTGCCATCTGTGGTGGATCTTGTCTCATGTGCTCCTGCAAATTAGGCAAAAAGGAAAAGACGTAAGTTTCTTTGTTTACACTCACTCATGCGCTTCTTTCTGTTTCATATAACACTTTCCTATACCATTTTGCCCATTCTTATTATTTTATGCATTGTGCATGTGTTTGGGAGCGTGTTTCTTACATTCTGCTTCTTCTCTAGTGGTTACTACCAGCCCACCCGTGAAACCATTTACTCAGCGTCCGCATCCAGGAGAGACGGTCAGAGCACTTATGGAAGAAATGCCTATGTCTGAATGAAGCAATTCTGGTCAATTTCATGGCCAAACAAATGTAACGTTAATAGTCGACTGTTAATATTCTGTCTAGTGATGGTTTATCAGTGCAATTATGTAAATATTTTTACAGTCCTAAACGCACAGGTGGTTTTGTGGCCACCTAGGAAAAAGTCATTAATCAAGTAAAATGTTACTGTGTCGGTTTTGCTGTGCAAAAACACCTCAGAGAACATTATACAGAATGAAAGAGTTGAAATTGATTTTGTTCCCGTTACATAAATCAAGATTTTAAAAGAAGATTTGTATGTTAATTATCTTGTCTCCATTTATTTGTACAAATGACCCTGTTTTATATAATGTGTTTTATACAAATATTGAACAAACATGACATGCCATTATGTATTTGGCCATATTTTGTGGTTTGACCCCAACTCACACTAACTACAATAATACAGCATGTCATATTTTATTGTATTCTCCATTCTTACAACACTGTACACTATTTAATAAAATACTGTATTATTTTAGTCTGGTTTTGCATATCAATAATAATAACAGCAAATTAACTACAGTTGTGAAAGGGTCTATTCTATTCTATTCAAGTTTCTTACACTGTTCCAGATTAATGTACACTACTAGTCAAAAATAGTACTTCTTCTGCTCACCAAGCCTGCATTTATTTGATCCAAAATACAGCAAAAACAGCATCATGAAATGTTTTTTGATTTTGAAGTTAAATTTTCAGCATCATTACTACAGTCGTTAGTGTTACATGATTCTTCAGAAATATGTTACATGCTGATTTGCTGTTCAAGAAACATTTATTATTATTATTATCAATATTTAAAACAGCTGAGTAAATTTTTCAAGATTCTTTGATGAATAGAAAGATCCAAGATCAGCATTTATCTGAAATAAAAAAAAACTTTTGTAACATTATACACTACACCATTCAAAAACTTGGAGTCAGTATATATGTTTTTAAATTTTATTTATTTATTTATTTATTTTTTGGAAAAAATTTTTGGAAATTAATACTATTATATATCAAGGATGCTTTCAATTGATTAAAAGTGTTGATAAAGACATTTTTGATGTTACAAAATATTTCTATTTTAGATAAATGCTGTTCTTCTGAACTTTCTATTCATCAAAGAAGCCTGAAAAAATTCTACTCCGCTGTTTTTAACATAATAATAATAAATGCTTTTTGAGCAGAACGATTTCTGAAGGATCAGGAGTAATGATGCTAAAAACCATCTTTGAAATCACAGGAATAAATTATATTTTAAAATATATTAAAATAGAAAACAGTTATTTTAAATAGCAAAAATATTCCAGAATTGTACTGTTTTTGCCGTACTTTGGATCAAATAAATGCAGGCTTGGTGAGCAGAAGAGACTTTCCTTAAAAAAAACATTAAAAATACCATTCAAAAACTATTGACTGATAGCGTATTATTCTCCATTCTTACAAAACTATATAATTTACACTATTTAATAAAGTCCTACATTAATTTTTAAATTTTTTTGTTTATACATATTAACCCCTTCAAGATTTTCAGTTTGAAACAGGTAACACTACTTATTTTCTGTTTTCAGTAATAATGATAACTTGGCATTTTGGTGGAAACCATCATTACTATTTTCTATTCTGTTCTTTTAATCTCTATTCTATTCATCTATTTTATAATGCTATAAAACAGTATAAACAGAACAGAATACAATAGGTCCAAATACACAAACCATGAAATCCTATTATTTTTGGAGAGGATGTTATTTGACACTCAAATAATGACACTCAAATAATAACTCAAATAATAACCATGTTTATCATGTTAAATATTCGAAAATTTCCTACACTGTTCTTACACTGCCTTAATTTATTTATATTTTCTGTAAAATGAGAACTACATTGCGTGTAGTGTGGTATTTTGGTAGAAGGTTAACATGGAACATTTTGTAAAGTTCTGTTCTTAGTTCTATAATACTGTAACAACATAGTAGAGAATAGAATAGAATAGAATATTAACCATGGTAACGACGGGTTCCTTTATCATCGAGACTAAAAGCCAAGCGAGAATAGACTTTTCATGTGAAGTAAATGATGGGTCATATCATCTACCAGTCCATTGCAGGACGTGGGCGTGTCCGTCCAGTGCGCTAAAATAATTCGGCCAATGGGACGGGACCACGTTTGTCGGCAAACACGGATGTGTGCAGCCAGTCACCGCGCTGAAATGTAGGGCGATTTGAATTGTACACCCAGGAGGTTTCAACAAGAGCAGACTTCCTAAAGTACACGACCGACAGCTGTTGTGCACGGTCACTGTCACACTGAGCTAAGAAACAACTCCCTGTCAATTACAATACACGTTTTTTTTTTTTACCTCAGCAGTCGGCAGAGTGTAGATTATCGAGAAACCCGCGGAACTAGTTTCGCATTCCTTTATTCCACTCGGACATATTTATAACCCGGACAACAGAAACATCTCCTCCTTGCCAAGTATGCCGGATATGTCGCTGTTATGATGATCTGAGTATAAATACACTTTCTGTCCTATTGCGCGTTGTGAAACACAGTGGAACGACACACGGTTGTACATCGGGGGTGTGATAAATGTCATCATGGAGTCGGGACGGTGGAGAGGTTTGAGCAGTGTCCTGTCCTCCCTGTCTCTGCTCTGTGTGGTCCTGGACCTACAGTTGGACGGTGAGATTTCACTTTTCATTCATACCTGAGATCTTACTTTTATTTAAAAGAAATCCGGTGTTCCAGATTTTTGAATTTTTTTTTGCTTTGTTTAGTTTTTTCCCCAGTTGTCTGTTGAGTACTGTAGTATTACCATGTTTTTGGACAAGGACCATGGTAATACTATGGTATTTTTTGAAGTATCACTTAAAATCATGGTACAGGAATTTAGCAATAATGAAATATATATATCAGAATACTATGATGCCATCATCTGCTACTATAATTCTACCACTGTACCTCCACAGGTGCTCAACAGGAAGTGTCAAGGAAGAAGTCTATTAAATAATAGTATATAGTCATATTGACTTTAAAACTTTGTTTGATGCCTATCTAGACAGCATTTTGATGCCCTCTGATACCCAAGTATATTATAAAATTTAAATTAAGTTAAATTACTTCCTTTAGAATCTGATTTTGGTCAAGCAGAGAAGCAGCATAATACTACCATGTTATTTTTTGTGTATTTAATATGGTAACACCATGTTTTGGACATAAACCAAGATTTATTTAGTTTGTTTTTAAATAATTAATTAGTTTGCATTGTTGTGACAACTAAACATACAATGACCGTCTACCTTGACTTTGGAGTTGATAATATCATGCATTTAAAGCTTTTAGAGATCTTTATTGGTTAATGTTAAAACAGAAACCATACTAGAGTAAGTAAAGGTGGTAGTTTTTCAAGTCATTTTAGCTTTTGTTTTCCATAACAACTACAGTGCTTTCACTTTTTGTTTTGCCAGTTTTCACTGAAGCATGGATGCAGTGGAATGCCATGTTGAATTCCTTTTAAAGGTGTCATCGGATGCAAACTTCGCTTTTACATGTTGTTTGTAGTGTTGGCAGTGTATGTACAAATCTATATGGAACAAAAATAATGCCAAAAGTATTTGAAATAAAAAACTTGTTGAATTACACAACTGGGGAAAAAAAAATTCATTGCAATTAACAGTGCGTACATTTTAATGCATTGTATTTTCAGGGGTTGCATTTTTGTGCGCTGCATTTTAACATGGTTGTATATTTAAGTAGTGAATATTTCAATCGGAAACATTTCACCAACTTTTTCATTGTTAAAAATTCAATAATTAATATTCACCTCACAAAGTCCATTTCCAAAATATTCAGTTTGTTTAATAATTCCAACAATAACATTCGTCAGACAATTTTCGGTTAATTTTATTTCACTTTACAAATTCGTTTCCGAAAATTCAGTGGTTCAAATTCAACAGCTCTTAGCAGCGCACATCCGGGAACTGCAGGAAAAGCAGTAGAGTACCGGTAGAAGATCACCATCTGCTGTTAGACGTCCTCACCAGCAGGTGGTGCTAGCGGGTGTAAACAGCTTCCAACGTAATTCGCAGAGAACGACTTTATATATATATATATATATATATATATATATATATATATATATATATATATATATATTTTTTTTTTTTATTTTTTTTTCCCCAGAAAACAAAACAATAGACTACTTGTTGCTTGTCTACTAAAAACTTCTCGATTTAAGAATCTTATGCTACAGTATTTGGACTGGAAACACAACAAAACATTTTTGTAGTGCACATTTTTGTTGCAAATAAAAGTCAATAGCAAAAACAAGTCGTTCTCTGCGAATTACGTTGGTTTCTCTAAAACGTAACATAACTGCCAACTACAGGAAAACTGGATGTGATGTGTTACATTTATTGCGTTATATCAACTTTAACGTTACAGTGAAAGAAGATCATGTTTACACGAGGTAAAAAGAAATGACATATTACTATAGGCAATTGAAGAAGTAAAGTTCGGTTTTATGTCTTAATTGGTATTTAATACTCACCGCTTGGTCCATCTTGGCCACATATCGCTTTGCAGAGGCCTGTTGATGAAGCCGTTTACAGCCGCTAGCACCACCTGCTGGTGAGGACGTCTAACAGCAGATGGTGATCTTCTACCGGTACTCTACTGCTTTTCCTGCAGTTCCCGGATGTGCGCTGCTAAGAGCTGTCGAATTTGAACCACTGAATTTTCGGAAACGAATTTGTAAAGTGAAATAAAATTAACCGAAAATTGTCTGACGAATGTTATTGTTGGAATTATTAAACAAACTGAATATTTTGGAAATGGACTTTGTGAGGTGAATATTAATTACTGAATTTTTAACAATGAAAAAGTTGGTGAAATGTTTCTGATTGAAATATTCACTACTTAAATATACAACCATGTTAAAATGCAGCGCACAAAAATGCAACCCCTGAAATTACAATGCATTAAAATGTAAGCACTGTTAATTGCAATGCATTTTTTTCCCCAGTTGTGTGATTCAACAAATTTTTTATTTCAAATACTTTTGGCATTATTTTTGTTCCATAGATTTCACTTTCCATTCATACCTGAGATCTTACTTTTATTTAAAAGAAATCCGGTGTTCCAGATTTTTGAATTTTTTTTGCTTTGTTTAGTTTTTTCCCCAGTTGTCTGTTGAGTACCGTAGCATTACCATGTTTTTGGACAAGGACCATGGTAATACTATGGTATTTTTTGAAGTATCACTTAAAATCATGGTACAGGAATATAGCAATAATGAAATATATATATCAGAATACTATGATGCCATCATCTGCTACTATAATTCTACCACTGTACCTCCACAGGTGCTCAACAGGAAGTGTCAAGGAAGAAGTCTATTAAATAATAGTATATAGTCATATTGACTTTAAAACTTTGTTTGATGCCTATCTAGACAGCATTTTGATGCCCTCTGATACCCAAGTATATTATAAAATTTAAATTAAGTTAAATTACTTCCTTTAGAATCTGATTTTGGTCAAGCAGAGAATCAGCATAATACTACCATGTTTTTTTTGTATATTTAATATGGTAACACCATGTTTTGGACATAAACCAAGATTTATTTAGTTTGTTTTTAAATAATTAATTAGTTTGCATTGTTGTGACAACTAAACATACAATGACCGTCTACCTTGACTTTGGAGTTGATAATATCATGCATTTAAAGCTTTTAGAGATCTTTATTGGTTAATGTTAAAACAGAAACCATACTAGAGTAAGTAAAGGTGGTAGTTTTTCAAGTCATTTTAGCTTTTGTTTTCCATAACAACTACAGTGCTTTCACTTTTTGTTTTGCCAGTTTTCACTGAAGCATGGATGCAGTGGAATGCCATGTTGAATTCCTTTTAAAGGTGTCATCGGATGCAAACTTCGCTTTTACATGTTGTTTGTAGTGTTGGCAGTGTATGTACAAATCTATATGGAACAAAAATAATGCCAAAAGTATTTGAAATAAAAAACTTGTTGAATTACACAACTGGGGAAAAAAAATTCATTGCAATTAACAGTGCGTACATTTTAATGCATTGTATTTTCAGGGGTTGCATTTTTGTGCGCTGCATTTTAACATGGTTGTATATTTAAGTAGTGAATATTTCAATCGGAAACATTTCACCAACTTTTTCATTGTTAAAAATTCAATAATTAATATTCACCTCACAAAGTCCATTTCCAAAATATTCAGTTTGTTTAATAATTCCAACAATAACATTCGTCAGACAATTTTCGGTTAATTTTATTTCACTTTACAAATTCGTTTCCGAAAATTCAGTGGTTCAAATTCAACAGCTCTTAGCAGCGCACATCCGGGAACTGCAGGAAAAGCAGTAGAGTACCGGTAGAAGATCACCATCTGCTGTTAGACGTCCTCACCAGCAGGTGGTGCTAGCGGGTGTAAACAGCTTCCAACGTAATTCGCAGAGAACGACTTATATATATATATATATATATATATATATATATATATATATATATATATATATATTATTTTTTTTTCCCCAGAAAACAAAACAATAGACTACTTGTTGCTTGTCTACTAAAAACTTCTCGATTTAAGAATCTTATGCTACAGTATTTGGACTGGAAACACAACAAAACATTTTTGTAGTGCACATTTTTGTTGCAAATAAAAGTCAATAGCAAAAACAAGTCGTTCTCTGCGAATTACGTTGGTTTCTCTAAAACGTAACATAACTGCCAACTACAGGAAAACTGGATGTGATGTGTTACATTTATTGCGTTATATCAACTTTAACGTTACAGTGAAAGAAGATCATGTTTACACGAGGTAAAAAGAAATGACATATTACTATAGGCAATTGAAGAAGTAAAGTTCGGTTTTATGTCTTAATTGGTATTTAATACTCACCGCTTGGTCCATCTTGGCCACATATCGCTTTGCAGAGGCCTGTTGATGAAGCCGTTTACAGCCGCTAGCACCACCTGCTGGTGAGGACGTCTAACAGCAGATGGTGATCTTCTACCGGTACTCTACTGCTTTTCCTGCAGTTCCCGGTTGTGCGCTGCTAAGAGCTGTCGAATTTGAACCACTGAATTTTCGGAAACGAATTTGTAAAGTGAAATAAAATTAACCGAAAATTGTCTGACGAATGTTATTGTTGGAATTATTAAACAAACTGAATATTTTGGAAATGGACTTTGTGAGGTGAATATTAATTACTGAATTTTTAACAATGAAAAAGTTGGTGAAATGTTTCTGATTGAAATATTCACTACTTAAATATACAACCATGTTAAAATGCAGCGCACAAAAATGCAACCCCTGAAATTACAATGCATTAAAATGTAAGCACTGTTAATTGCAATGCATTTTTTTCCCCAGTTGTGTGATTCAACAAATTTTTTATTTCAAATACTTTTGGCATTATTTTTGTTCCATAGATTTCACTTTCCATTCATACCTGAGATCTTACTTTTATTTAAAAGAAATCCGGTGTTCCAGATTTTTGAATTTTTTTTGCTTTGTTTAGTTTTTTCCCCAGTTGTCTGTTGAGTACCGTAGCATTACCATGTTTTTGGACAAGGACCATGGTAATACTATGGTATTTTTTGAAGTATCACTTAAAATCATGGTACAGGAATATAGCAATAATGAAATATATATATCAGAATACTATGATGCCATCATCTGCTACTATAATTCTACCACTGTACCTCCACAGGTGCTCAACAGGAAGTGTCAAGGAAGAAGTCTATTAAATAATAGTATATAGTCATATTGACTTTAAAACTTTGTTTGATGCCTATCTAGACAGCATTTTGATGCCCTCTGATACCCAAGTATATTATAAAATTTAAATTAAGTTAAATTACTTCCTTTAGAATCTGATTTTGGTCAAGCAGAGAATCAGCATAATACTACCATGTTATTTTTTTTGTATATTTAATATGGTAACACCATGTTTTGGACATAAACCAAGATTTATTTAGTTTGTTTTTAAATAATTAATTAGTTTGCATTGTTGTGACAACTAAACATACAATGACCGTCTACCTTGACTTTGGAGTTGATAATATCATGCATTTAAAGCTTTTAGAGATCTTTATTGGTTAATGTTAAAACAGAAACCATACTAGAGTAAGTAAAGGTGGTAGTTTTTCAAGTCATTTTAGCTTTTGTTTTCCATAACAACTGCAGTGCTTTCACTTTTTGTTTTGCCAGTTTTCACTGAAGCATGGATGCAGTGGAATGCCATGTTGAATTCCTTTTAAAGGTGTCATCGGATGCAAACTTCGCTTTTACATGTTGTTTGTAGTGTTGGCAGTGTATGTACAAATCTACCCTATAATGATAAAAATCCATGCAGTGATTTTAAATAATCTGTAAAAATAGTATCCCCTTTTTCAAATCAAGCCATTCTCAGACGCCTGTCGGTGTGGCTTCACACCCACAGAGGCCTCTCCCACGATAGTTGATTGACATGAGCGTCTTACCTCAGATCAGCTGTAACAGTCCGACCTCCATTGTTTCGATGCCGGAGCAGGGATGTAAGTTAGACAAGAATATCTTCGACTGAGCGATTGAGGTGTTGTGTTGCTGGATGTAATAATGAACATAGTGGTCGTCATTTACTCCCGACATCTGAGCCGTTGGAGGTGCAGTGGATTCCATTTGTTTGTAAAGGAAATGTGCCTCCCAGCAGAGCTCATTTGCATTTAAAGGAACAATCCCTCAGAATGGGATGATTTTTGCAGAGCTCAGTTTGACAAGGTAAAAAGAGTGTTGTTTTACACAACCATTGAGAATTTTTAACCAAAGTATGTTATAGACTTTTCATTAAGACGCTAAAGAATCATATCAACTTGTGGATAATGGGCATCCAAGGAACCCTTTAGGATTTTCGTTTAAGTTTCTTTTAAGTTTAAGGCATGTAAACTCAATCCGTTCAGGCAGATGGAGGGTTTTCAAAGCTGCCTCAAAAAGCAGAATTATTATGAAAATTATGAAAATTCAGCAGGTGTCATGTTTAAGTGACCTGTCTCTTTATTTCAGGTGTGTTAGGAGCAACACCTGTTGAGATTGAGCATCATCTGGAAATGGGCCGTAAGCTGCTGGCAGCCGGACAGCTGGCTGAGGCCCTGTCTCACTATCATTCAGCTGTGGGTAAGACATATATACACAAACACGGTGACATATCGAACCTACGCTACCATTCAAAAGATTTTTTAAAGAAATTAATGCTTTTATTTAAGAAAGAATGCATAAAATTGACATGTGAAGACATTTATACTGTTACACATGATTTATTTTTTAAGCAAATGCTGTTCTTTTGAACATTTTATTAATCAAAGATGAAAAAATCATGATTTCCTCAAAAAATATTAGGCAGCACAAGTGTTAGACTGGAGTAATGATGCTGAAAATTCTGCTTTGCCATTTCACGAATAAATTAAACTTTTAAATCTTTTAAAATAATTAGAATAAAAAAAAAAAATAAAAAAAAACAAATGCAAAACATTTACAAACCATGCAGTTAAATGACTTGTAAATGAATTGTTTTACTTGATGCTAATTAGTATTTAAATGCATTTAGATTCAGGTTACGCAGATGATTTTTGACCCTGGACCACAAAACCAGTCTTAATTTGCACGGGTATATTTGTAGCAATAGCCAAAAATACATTGTATGGGTTAAAATTATACATGTTTTTCTTTAATGTCAAAAATCATTAGGATATTAAGTGAAAATCATGTTCCATGAAGATATTTGGTAAATTTCCTACCATAAATATTGTTGATTAGTAATATGCATTGCTAAGTACTTCATTTGGACAACTTTAAAGGTGAGTTTCTCAATACTTTGATTTTCTTGCACCCTCAGATTCCAGATTTTCAAATAGTTGTATCTCAAATATTGTTCTGTCCTAACAAACCATACATCAATGGAAAGCTTATTTATTCAGCTTTCAGATGATGTATACATTTAAACTTCAAAAAATTGACTGGTGACTGGTTTTGTGGTCCAGTGTCACGTTTAAAATAAAACAAAGATGCAGTTCATTAACAAATGCAAATGTTTTAATCAGAGGGTGACTCTAAGAACTACCTGACATACTACAAACGGGCCGCTGTTTTCCTGGCTATGGGAAAGTCCAAGTCAGCACTTCCTGACCTGACACAGGCCATACAGCTCAAGCCAGACTTCCTTGCTGTGAGTTTGTTTTTGTTGTTGTGATATCAAATTAAGTTTTAGGTGGCAGTACTGTATTTGCATGTTTATGGTGTGTGTGCACCTGTGTGTTATCAGGCTAGACTGCAGAGGGGTAATATCCTACTGAAGCAGGGAAGTACTCAGGAGGCCAGAGAAGACTTTCTAGCAGTGGTGAGTGAAACAATTCCCTTATTCTTTTAAAACCTGCCAACTTCATTCTCAAACCAGATCACATTCTGAATCTGCTTGGTGCGCTGTTTCTGTTCTCCTGCCCACTGCTTTGTTAACGTTTCTCTTTTGCAGCTGAAGCGTTCCCCGGACCACGAGGAAGCACATGATCAGCTCCACAAGACCGAGGAGCTGGAGGTACTCCAGGAAGAGGCACATGAGGCCCATCATCGTGGAGACTACATCACTACAGTCCAGGTGCTGGAGAAAGTCATAGAGGTGAGTTAATCTGGAAATCAAAAATGCACATGCAGCAGTCTTAAGTCGCACGGGTATATTTGTAGTAATATTGTATGGTTCAAAATTATAGATTTTTCTTTTATGCCAAAAACCATTAGGATATTAAGTAAAGATCATATTCCATTAAGATATTTTGTAAATTTCCTACCGTAAATATATCAGAACTTAATTTTTGATTAGTAATATGCATTGCCAAGGACTTTATTTGGACAACTTTAAAGGCAATTTTCTCAATATTTAGATTTTTTTGCACCCTCAGATTGCAGATTTTCAAATAGTTGTATCTTGGCCAAATATTGTCCTATCCCAACAAGGTTATTTATTCAGCTTTCAGATGATGTATAAATCCCAATTTCAGAAAATTTACCCTTATGACTGGTTTTGTGGTCCAGGGTCACGTTTAATTTATACTGTCAAGCTTAAAAAGGGACCCAAAAATTAGCATAAAATTCGTCTATAGAACTTGTGTGATTTCTGAATCCACACAGTAGCTTTGTTTAAGTTAGAAACCCAAAATTATACTATTGTTCAAATGTTGGGGTTGGTAAAATATTTTATTTTAAGGTGTCCTTATTACAGTGTAATTATACATTTAAGTACTGAGTAATATTAATGAACTACATGTATTTAGGGTTAGGATTAGGGTTTGGCTTAGGGTTACTTGCATGTGATTATGCATAGTTTATTGTTATTATAATAGCAAGTGCATGTAACGTGTAACAAGGACACCTTAAAATAAAGTTTTGCCAATTTTTTTTTTCAATGCTTTTGCCAAGTTATTGTTAATTTCTAATATGCTGATTTGATGCTCAAGGAACATTTCTCATAATCAGTGTTGAAAACAGTCGTGTCACTTAATAATTTTTTTGTTGAAACTATAGAAACATATTTTTTGAACAGGATTCCTTGATGAATAAAAAAATAAAAAAGAACAGCATTTATTTGAAATAAAAATGTAGCATTATAAATTTATTTACTATAGCTTTTACTAAATAAAAATATTTTAATGATATTAATTCATTTTTTTACTAAAAATATTAGAGTTTTGGGCTGTTTAATTAAGTATTCTTTAAGAATTTAACATTTTATCATTTATCACTTCTCTTATATGAGCTGTTGAAATTCATGGCCCTACAAATAAAATACAAAAACAAACTACATAAGCTCAACATGTCTCTGGATGTTTAAAAACTCAGTGTGTTTGTTTAGTTGTCATCTAGCTTTGTTATAGTCATCTACTCTTTGTATTTCCAGCTCTCTCCTTGGGACCCGGAGTCTCGAGAGCTAAGAGCCGAGTGCTACATCCGACTTGGGGATCCGCGGAAGGCCATTATGGACCTGACGCCAGCAACGCGTCTTCGTGCGGACAACCGAGCAGGCTTCCTCAAACTCAGTCAACTCCATTACAGTTTGGGCGAACATCACGACTCGCTTAAGTATGCCATTCAGTATGAATGACAGCCACATTCTTTGGTTATTAAATCATACAGAAAGTATTAAAGCATCTTCTGTAAGCCGGTTTAAGGACAGTTCTAGAGTCAAACCTTTACAGTTGTCAATGGGAAACACTGACTTGTGTGCATGTCGTTATATAGTAGTGATAATGTAACAACCTCATGTAATGTAAAAAAGAAAGTTGTCTCTTTCTTTTGCAGCTGTTCACTGTGTTTCCCTCTTTGTTTCTGTTTTCAGTCAGGTCCGTGAGTGTCTGAAGCTGGATCAGGATGATAAGGAGTGTTTCGCTCATTACAAACAGGTCAAGAAGCTCAGCAAGCAGCTGGACTCTGCAGAAGAGCTGATCTCAGAACAGAGGTGCTGAAAACTGCCCTGTCACTTCTAGAAATTACCTTTTAATTAGGCTTACCTAACTCAAATTCATTTTTGAGCCATTTCCAGGGTTCCTGCAGTTACTTAAAAAGTCTTAAATTTAGTTGTATCAAATGTAAGGTCATAAAAAGTCTTAAATTATACAAGAAAGTCTTAATTGATTAAGAGGTTCTTAAATTTTAGGCACGGGAAGACCAGAATTGGGATACAGCTTAGTGTGACGATTAAACTTCGAAAGGCTATGATTTCGTTAAATAAACATGAGCGCTGCACGTTCAAAATCCGGTGCTGAGCTGCTTTGTGTACTGACGTTACTGGAAACACACGTCTGCAGTTCCGAAAGCGCCATCTGCTGGCAGAGATTGAATGTGCATTTCAATAAGCCTGTTGTTTTGAGTAGGGTGTTCTTACAATACAGGAGGCTGTAGTTTCAGGACCACATTTCTAGGCACTGTAGGGGTATTTTATTTTATTTTATTTTATTTATTTGTTGTGTGTATGCATTAACAGCTCATACTATTTATAGCAATTGCTATATACACTTATATAGACTTAATTATTGTCCTAACCAACTCCTAACCCTAAACTTACCCCTTGGTAACCCTCTTGAAATATTTAACCTAATTTATTTCAATATATTCTAGACTTCAGTTCATTAGCCGCAGCGCTTCATACCTGATGTGTGACCCACTTAACAAAGTACAGTAAACAGTAAAACAATTTCTGTACAAATTAGTGTTTATTAGTACTTCAATAAATGTAAAATAATTTGAATACAAATACTAATTTACAACATCCAGCAGCACAATGAACTGTTTTGGACAGCTAAATAGGCTAAATGGAGATTGCCGACACTCCCTTGAACACTCAAGTTTATGCCAGCTTTTACATTAAAAATAAGATGGAAAGAAAATGAATAGTTTCCATAGGAACAAACAACAGTATTGGGGTTGTTTTTGTTCAGACCAAAGCGAAAAGTGACCCATGTTTTTACCCTGCAAACATGCAGAGCTGTAAATGTGAACTGGTGGATCATTAAGAAGATAATTCATCTTAAAAATCTAAACACTAACATCATGTATTTGTATGTTTTTTTAAGTTAATTTAATCATTATTGCTAATAATTGTTTAAATTAATATAAGTAATATTTTGGACTCATCTATTTTCTTAAAAATTGGTGCTTTAAAGAAATGTGAAATGTATCATTTTATAAAACTTTTTGTTTTTGTGAAAAATCTGAACTGTAAATCAGTTTTTACAGTAGTTTACAGTCATTTTACAGCTTAATATTTAGCCATAGACATTGCCCTACCCTGTTCATATGGTATTAATTTTATTTGTGCAGGTCTTAAAAAAGGTCTTAAAAGGTCTTAAATTTGAGCTTAAAAATCCTGCAGCAACCCTGCATTTCATTTTGGCCTTTGTTTGAAATTTGTTGTATTATAATTTATGGGTAATGCTTTACAATAAGGTGTCATTTGTTAACATTAGATAATGTATTATCTAACATGAACAAACAATGAACAATACATTTATTACACTATTCATTAATCTTTGTTAATGTTAGTTAATACAAGTACAGTTGTTCATTGTTTGTTCATGTTAGTTCACAGTGCATTAACTAATGTTAACAAACACAACTTGTGGTTTTAATAATGCATTAGTAAATTCTGATATTAACATTAACTAAGATTAATAAATGCTGTAGAAGTATTGTTTATTCTTAGTTCTTAGTTAATGTTAACTGATGTAGTTAACTAATGTTAACTAATGACCCTTAGTGTAAAGTGTTACCAAATTATTTTATAAATGTATAATATTTTAGTTTTAGCTATATCTTATTTTATTGTATTAGTTATTTTATCACGTATTACATACTTATTAGTCTTTATCAGTATCAGTCAAATGAAATTATTACATTTTTTAAATTATTATTTTAACATTTGTGACCCTGGACCACAAAACTAGTCATAAGTCGCAGTGGTATATTTGTAGCAATGGCCAACAGTACATTGTATGTGTCAAAATTATTTTTCTTTAATGCCAAAAATCATTAGGATATTAAGTAAAGATCGTGTTCCATTAAGATATTTTGTAAATTTTCTACTGTAAATATATCAAAACTTAATTTTTGATTAGTCATATACATTGCAAAGAATTTGATATGGACAACTTTAAATGCAAATTTCTCAATAGTTAGATTTTTTTTGTTGCACCCTCAGATTCCAGATTTTCAAATTGTTGTATCTTGGCCAAATATAGCCCTATCCTTACAAATCATACATCAGTGAAAGCTTATTTATTCAGCTTTTAGATTGTGTATAAATCTCAATTTTAAAAAATTGACCCTTATGATAGGTTTTGTGGTCCAGGGTCACATTTATGAAAATGCAACTAATTTCTATGATGGTAAAGCTGAATTTTAGCAGCCATTTCTCCAGTCTTCAGTGTCACACAATCCTTCAAAAAGCATTCTAATATGCTGATTTGCTGCTCAAGAAACATTTCTGATTATTATCAATGTTAAAAAACAGTTGTTCTGCTTAATATTTTTGTGGAAACGACATTTTTTAGAATCATTTGATGAATAGAAAGTTAAAAAAGAACAGCTTTTTTGAAAATAGAAATGTTGTAAGATTATAAATGTCACATTTATAATATAGAATAAAAGTATTCTTTTAAAATATATATATTATATGAAATCTTACTGATTTGATTTTAAATGGTTTTATATCTTCATTAGTGTTCAATTTATTTTATAATTTCTACTATTCCAGGCTTTGCAGTTCTGATGATTTATTAATTCTTTTGTCCTCTTTTTTTTCTCTTAAATGGCAGGTATCAGGAGGCCATTGAGAAATATGAATCTGTGATGCGAACAGAGCCGAACGTGGCATTCTACACTAATAAAGCAAAGGAGAGAATCTGCTTCTGCTTAGTCAAAGTGTGTTCCTTTACAAAATTTAATTAAGATTTTTTGTCTAGCTGTGCTAGTAATCACCATTTATATTGTATAAACACTTTAAAGGTTAATAAGAATTAGAACACCAAAAGTCTGGTTTTACTGTCTAGCCTCACTAGTTATGTTTTTCTCTCCCCCTCTCTTATGATTTCCTTAGATGAAGAGTGCTGAGGAAGCCGTAGACATTTGTTCAGAAGCCCACCAGAGAGAACCTCAGAATATCTACATCCTCCGGGACCGAGCGGAGGCCTACATCCTACTGCAGGAATATGAGAAAGGTAACACTCACTGACTACTATATAATGAATCAAATATTCTAACCATATCATTTCAACTCATGTTTCTTCCTCTGTTCCTTTTCTAAGCTGTGGAAGACTATCAGGAGGCACGGGAGTTTGACCAGGAAAACCAGGAGATTCGTGAAGGTCTTGAACGAGCACAGAAGCTCCTCAAGCAGTCTCGCAAGAGAGATTATTACAAGATCCTGGGGGTCAGCAGGTAAGGCAATGACTAAGGATCAAAGTCCTGCCTTAAAAATTTTGCTGGCAGTGTAACTCTTTATGTCCTGTTTTATGATAATAATGCAGAAAATATGGTAATAGGTTGTTGCTGGGACAATTGCGATATGTAATAATAATAATGTATGTAGCATGTATGCATATTTGTGTAAGCCAAAAAAAAAGGTTATTTGACTGAAGTGCTTGTTTCTTGTCATTTGTTTTCAGGAGTGCCAACAAACAGGAAATCATAAAAGCGTATAGAAAGCTGGCTCAGCAGTGGCATCCTGATAATTTCCAATCTGAAGCAGACAAGAAAGAGGCAGAGAAAAAGTTTATTGATATCGCATCAGCAAAGGAAGTGCTCACAGATCCAGGTAGGAAAACGTCAGATGACAGCAGAAAATAAATGAAACATGAAGACATTATTTTCAGTCCTTATCAGTCTGTTACTGAAAATTTCTATTGTCAGCCCATCCAATCACAGAGAATCCCCGCAACAGTAATGCAGCAGTTTATATAGCATGGATGTATACATTTTTCTCTAATGTGATTGGTTTTTCAAATGTGAAACCCCGCCTCTGTTACTGGCAAAACATTAGCTTTTTTGATTACTTCACTTTCTCAAGTCATGGGTTGTTATGGTTATTTTTATACATCTGTTATTGCAACATGCTATCTAAAGTGTTGGTACATATTTGTTCTCAAAAGCATACAAATATTAGGCCTGCAAAAAAGGAATATTAGTTATGATTAATTAAAAAAAAAAATCAATTCACAGTAACATTTAGTTTCAGCTTGTTTTATTGCTGGATGTACACTGTTACTCAAAAGTATGCCCAGCCAAGCTGCATTTATTTAATAATGCAACAATACAATAATAATACAATAATACATTTAATAAATACAATTAGTTAATAAATACAATAATGTTGTAAAATATTGTTTCAATTTAAAATAGCATTTTTTAGTACTTTTCTGTAATATACACTACCAGACAAACGTTTTGGAACGGTAAGATTTTTAATGTTTTTAAAGAAACCTCATCTGCTCACCAAGCCTGCATTTATTTGATCCAAAGTACAGAAAAAACTGTAAAACTTTGAAATAATTTTACTATTTAAAATAGCTGCTTTATATTTGAATACATTTTAAAGTGTAATTTATTCCTGTGATCAAAGCTGATTTTCCAGCTTCATTACTCCAGTCTTCAGTGTCACATGATTCTTCAGAAATGAATCTAATGTGCCGATTTGTTGTTCAAGAAACATTTATTATTATCATATCAATATTTAAAACAGTTCAGTACATTTTGTCAGGATTCTTTAAGTAGAAAGATCCAAAGATCAGCATTTATGTGAAATAAAATGTTCGTAACATTATAACATTATACACTGTACTATTCAAAAGCTTGGAGTCAGTATATATATATATATATATATATATATATATATATATATAAAAACACACACACACACACACACACAGTCTGGTTTATTATCTTTGTGGGGACTCTCCATAGGCGCAATGGTTTGTATACTGTCCACACTGTATTTTCTATCCCCTTACCCTAACCCTACCCCTAAACCTAACCCTTACAGAAAACTTTCTGCATTTTTACTTTCTCAAAAAATCTCATTCTGTATGATTTATAAGCTTTTGTACCCATGGGGACCACAAGCCGGTCCCCACAATGTCAAAAATTTCAGGTTTTACTATCCTTGTGGGGACATTTGGTCCCCACAATGTAGCAAAAACAAGTACACACACACACACACACACAATTTCAAAAACACGTTTAAAAAAATGATTACATGTGTAGGACGTTTGTTTAACTTCAAACTGATGCATTCTTCTTTGTTTTCTGTACAGAAATGCGTCAGAAATTTGATGCCGGCGAGGACCCCCTGGACCCCGAGAATCAGCAGGGTGGAGGTGGAGGAACCAGAGAATGGCCCTTTGGCTTCAACCCCTTTGAGGGTGGAAACTTTCACTTCAAGTTCCACTACAACTGATAACAGAGAGGCTGATGCACGGACAATGATTTGGACTAAGAAACCTGGCTAGAGAATCTGCTTTATCCAAACTGAACTTTGGAGGAATCTTATCAAACAAAGAGTTTTTTTTTTTTTTTTGTTCTTGTTGAGACTTGAATCCAAAGGCTGTTTTGGACTTCTCCAGGAGCAAATTACTTGATTGGGCAAACACTATTAGTTTGGTGTTTGATTTCCTGTCCTTAAAGACTTAAAATGGAGTATAGTTGAACTTGGAGTCTTAACCCCAGCTGAGTCATTTTGGCTCAAAATTTTCAGTCTTTCTTTGACATACGTGCCATTTCTAACATTACTTTTTCTGTCTCATGCTTTTTTTTCTGCTGCTTATGTTTGTTTTCTTTAAATGACACTCCAGAATTTAGGGTTGTGGTTTCTTTTAGACTGTGCCATGTACTTCTGACAGCAGTATGTCATATTTGCGTTCTTAAAGCTTCAACTCTGACATGCTGGCAGTCTTGAAATAGATAAAACAGTATTGCACACTTTTTTTTGGCAAAGGAGGTACCTTTTCTCATATCTTTGTCTTATGTCTGTTTTTTTTTTCTCTTTAATTGCATAAAGCCATCAGAAATGAATGTTCCCTTGGGCTGCTTTATATCCTGACACCTTCGATCTGATACCAGTTTGCACAATAGTTTTTTACTAAGATCTTAGCTAAAAGTTTACATGACAGAATGTTTATGATCATTCTACAGCTGTTGCTGATGATAAATCAGATGACAGGCTATGAAGCAGCCTTTATTTGGTCGAAGTCTTGTGTCTAATATATCAACAGGTCAATGTCCCACAACAAAGCTTTGAAACTATTATGTAAACTTAATAAGTTACCCTGCACTTTCTCATTTTGAGTTAAAGGTCAACCAACTTAAGTAATCACTAGCTATTGGAAAATAATTTTACACAAAAAAATGTATTATTTGATGACTTATGAAATGTGGCAAACATAATTTAAAAGGTTTGCAAGGTTTTGGGTATGTGATTGTTAGTTTGTGCCGACATGCCAGTGCAGTGTCTTTTTTGACCTTACTGATGTTAAGGACATAGGTCTTCCTAATGTTTTATGCTTGTTTTTCATTTGTTTTAAGCTAAACAAATTCATGAAAATCTCCAAGATATACTGTATTTAAGAAAGGGTATTGAAGAATCATTTGTCAAGTGTCTTTTTTTCTGAGGTTAATGTATGGAGTTGAAGATCAAGGCAAGCATCACAATTACTTTTACAAAAGGTTGGAGTTTCTAAAGGTTCTTTTGTACTCATATGTACAAAAATATATGATGGGGAAAAATGACAAAAACATCGTAGTTACACAATAGTATCCACATTCTTCAACACGGAAGTAAGCCTATGGGTGAGACCTCCAGTTCATTAGCCTCTACAGGGAAATAACAAGAAGAATAACAATGTGCAGTAAATGGTAAAACTGTTTGCGTTTAAGATAACACATTTACATAATATGGTGAGACACACCAGTTTGTAATATCAAGCAGCAAATTAACTGTTTGTACAGCTAAAAATAGCTGGACACAGACAAGACCGGAAGCCGGACCCTTAAAATTTATAAATGGCTGCACCCGCTCTTACGGGAAAAATAAGGTGGATACTTCATAGAGGAAATCAAAAATAATGGTAGCACTTTACAGTAAGGATCCATTAGTTGTATTGGAAGTGAAAACTTTAAACCATTTTTTAAATCTTAGTTCATGTTAATTTTAACATTTGCTAAAATATTATTATGAAACGGATAGTTCTGGTCCTTGATTCCGATTGGTTGAGCCACTTTCGAAGCTGTTGTAAATTACACTACAAACATACACCTTTGTTTACATCTGCGTGTTGCTCGGCAACCACTTTGTTGCAACCACAACCGTTTCTGAGAAAATACATTGTTTGGTAGAAGAATAATGTTTATATTAAAATCATTGCACTTTATTTGCTCTGTTTTACTCCGCTTCACGTTGTGCCTAACAATGCCCCTTTAGCTGTTATAAATTCACGATAAACCATGGCTTCTTGGGGCTTATTGCTTTATTATAGGCCTAATCAAAATTTGTATCTCTTAATATATCTTAAAGGAGAATTCCACTTCCAGAACAACAATTTACAAATAATTTACTCACCCCCTTGTCATCCAAGATGTTCATGTCTTTCTTTGAACTTTCCAAAAAGTAGTTTAAATGCAGCTTTAAAGGGCTCTAAACGATCCCAGCCAAGGAAGAAGGGTCATATCTAGCGAAACAATCGGTCATTTTGTCGAAAAATACAAATCTGTATACTTTTTAAGCACAAAAGCAGGTGTAGCACAGGCTCTGGGATGCGCGTCTACGACGCTACGAATTAGTAATGGCTCGTTCTTGAACGATTCTTTCATTTTGAAAGAATCTTTAATGTGACTCGGGAAGAACGAGTCGTCTCGGGGGAGTGATTCGTTCAGTCGCGCATGCGCAACATCCTATTAGCTTCTGTACTGGAATTAGTTCACCTGTTTGGAGTCTTCGGGTTTTTCGAGTCGTTTGTTCATCTTATGGGGCTGTCACGTGATGAACGAACGACTCAAACCCGAAAACTTGTCAGATAAGAGGTGAGGTGAGCTAATCATAGACTAAAGACCCAGGTAAACAATTAATCAATATTTTCTGTTTCTTATAGCATTATAGTTTTGTCTTGTTTGTAGTGTAATCAACGTTTGTGTAAGCAGTAGATGTGTTAGGGAAGTAATACGTAACATTTTAATTATATTTTGCTAAAATTAACGAAATGTTTCGAAAAAAGATTCGTTCATTTGGCTGAACGAGACTCGAAGGTCCGAGTCGGTAAAATGATCCGAACTTCCCATCACTAGTACAACTCACGTGTAACTTCATCGTCTGTGCACTGAGTATGGCGAAAAACTCCATCTTATTTTCTCCTACAACTTGAGAGGAGGACATCGTTGTACATTTTTATTTATAAACAGCATTTGACTTACTTGCACTTTCTTATCTTTGCGGGTTCACTTTCTAAACACTGGGTCTGTAGTTCCGCCTTCGTTCCGTTTGACCTTTCCACCTGATTCAATAGTAATCAATATTTTTTTTCGGATATTTTCCGAATTCCATTCATACTACCCACAAAAAAAAGACCGAGTACGTTCATATTTAAATGTAGTTCGCTAGATAAGACCCTTCGGATATTTTTTTTATGACCCTTCTTTTTATGTTTTTTTTATTTATTTATTTATTTTTTGGAAGTTCAAACTCGGGCCACCAATGAAGTCCATTATATGGAGAAAAATCCTGAAATGTTTTCCTCAAAAACATAATTTCTTCACGACTGAAGACAGAAAGACATGAACATCTTGGATGACAAGGGGTGGATACATTATTTGTGAATTGTTGTTCTGGAAGTGGAGTTCTCCTTTAATGAACCTCAGTTAATATGAACTACTACATTAACTAACGTAGTCTGATTATTAAGATTTACCAAAGTCATTCTGAAAAAAAAAAAAAAAAAAAAAATAATAAAAAAAAATAGTGCTACTTTATCAGGGCTTCAGTAGGTTGCGCGCTTCTCTCCCTGTGCTTCGGTTACTACAGCAACCAGTGAGCTTGTGCGCGCTTCCGTGGCCGCCTCACAACACCAGTGTAACAACAACAACAGCCACCTTCTGCGCTCACTGAATACTCTTTAAAACGAGTAAACAGTTTTTCTGTTTCTCTAAAATAGGTAGTTTGTTAAAATGCGGCGCCCAAAGTATTTCACGCCGAAGGAGGTGTCTGTTCACAACACGCTAAAAGATATATGGGTGTCGTACCTGGGCAAAGTGTACGATCTGACACCACTGCTGGAGGAACATAAAGGTAAGTAACGATTTTGTATTCAAACTTTTGCAATGTGGTGTGTATTAACTGTTTATTAAAAGCAGTATCTCTCTTTTATAGGTGATGTGTTACTGAAACCTATCACAGAGTGTGCAGGAAAGGACATCAGTCACTGGTTTGACCAAAAGACAAAGGATGTAAGCCACTGTAATAACATTTGTAAAACTTAACGAAAATATTGTAATATTTTTATCTAATTTGACAAAACCTAATATATAATATTTATAATCATTTTGTAAAAATATAGTATTTGCTTTTAGATATATTTTCCTACTTTCAATGAAATGAAGACAAGAACTGAAACTAAAATCTATATCTTTTTGGGTTTTTTTAAACCTATCAAAACTATTTCTTTATTTTTTAACCTACCCAGAAATTATAACTAAAATCAAACTAGGCTACTGAATTTTTGCCTTAAAGGAAAAATGTATTTGTTCTCTGGTTGTTTTGTTATAGTCAACATAAAATCAAAACTGACAACACTTTTTTATGGTACACTGCAGTATTTATTATACACTACTAGTGTTTGACTTCGATACGATACCTGACTAAAATATCACAATGCTACTACTGATCCGATACTACAAAAAAACATAGAACAACAGGAAAGTAATTAAATAATAGATGATCCAAATGGAGATCATAGTTATTTGATCTATTAAAACAAAGCATTTTATCCCCCCCTTTAAAAAAAAAAAATAATAAATAATAGTAATTACACGCAAGTGCCACTACACAGGATTATGGTGAACAACTACCGAGCCTACAGGTATGTAGAGATCTTTGCTATATTAGTAAGTTAGCTTAAAGGATAAAGCCAAATCCTATTTCATGATATAATAATTTTATTTCACAACAGCAATTTATATCATGACATTTTTGGTATTTTATCTGTGTTATTAATAATAAGAGTCTAGATGCAAGTAACAAACTAAAGGACAACTTCAATAAAACAAAGACACAAATGAAATAAAGAGGGCCCTATGAAATCTGTTTTATTTCTTTCCTAAATTCCATTTCATTTTTTTTTACATTTTTCTATGAATCAGAAAGCATGTCTGATTAACTGAAATCATGAAACTTAAAGAATTTAACAGCAATTTATTAAAAGTTTAAAAAAAAATATGTTTTTCTCAAATTCAGTTTTGTTTGTCAGTCTCTGTTTTCCATTCATTTTCTGGATTCTATTTTAATCGTTTAATTACATTTTAATAATCAAAAGCATGTCTAATGAATTTATAAAGGGCAATTAGATTTGATAAAGAATTAATTTATTATAGGCTATTTATTTCTTTTTTTCAGAAATACTGTGTTGTGTATTTACAATTTTCTGGTAAATAAATTCTGGTAAATATTTCTTAAACATTGTTTTAATAATATTTTTATTAGTAGTAGTAGTATAACTATCTTTACATTAAGTAATATATTAATATATTTTTGACTGTCAAGTTGAACCAAACATTTATTTTGACAGATTGCTGTGAAGATCTTTCGGGTCTTCATTATATGACAATAATTTTCTGCAAAAGAAACAGTAAAATGCTCATGAAGTGACTCTCAAAGCAGTTCTAGAGATTACGTTCATGTGTTCATGTACTCATATTTTGAGGCGGCAGAGGCTGAAAACATCGTGAGCTTCACGCGTATGTGTGTAGTAAACAAAATTGTGCATCTGTGCCATTCACTAACACAAAAACGCAGAAATACAGCTCTTATTAAAATGCATTATAAAGTACCGGTACTAGTAAAATGCGGAATCGTACCGTTTTTAAAAGCAGGGTATTGCGATACTTTTTAAGCACTGGTATATCGTAACACTATACACTACCAGTTTTAAAGTTTTTAAACAGTAAGATTGCATTTATTTGATCCATAGTACACTAAAAAACTGTAAAATGTTGAAACATTTTTACTATCTAAAATAACTGCTTTCTATTTGAATTAATTTTAATATGTAATTTATTTCTGTGATTTCAAAGCTGAATTTTTACCATCATTACTCCAGTCACATGATCCTTCAGAAATCATTCTAATATTCTGATTTGCTGCTCAAAAAACATGTATTATTATTATTATGTTGAAAACAGCTGAGTAGAATTTTTTCAGGTTTCTCTCTGAATAGAAAATTCAGAAGCATTTATCTTAAATAGAAATCAGCATTTACAACAGCATTTATCTTAAATAGAAATCTTTTGTAACATCATAAATGTCTTTATCATCAGTTTTGATCAATTTAAACCATCCTTGCTAAGTAAAAGTATTAATTTGTATTAATTTCTTTCCCAAGAAATAAATAAAATAAAATACATGTATACTAACTCTAAGCTTATTAATGGTATAGTGTATAATGTTACAAAAGCATTTTATTTCAGATAAATGCTGATCTTTGGATCTTTCTTTTCATCAGAGAATCCTGAAAAATATGTACTCAGCTGTTTTAAATACTGATAATAATAATAAATGTTTCTTGAACAGCAAATCAGAATATAGGAAAGATTTCTGAAGGATCATGTGACACTGAAAACTGGAGTAAAGATGCTGAAAATGTAGTTTTGATCACATATATAAATTACATTTTAAACTATATTCAAATAGAAAGCAGTAACTTTAAATAGTACAAATATTTCATAATATTAGTGTTGGATCAAATAAATCCAGGCTTGGTGAGCAGAAGAGAATTCTTTAAAAAACTTTTGACTGGTAGTGTATACTTCACAGTAATGGAAGAATATCACAATTTTGGTCTCATGCTGACTTTAAAGGCACAATCCTCTGAATTATCAAACTTTTTTTAACAATATTATGGGGCTGACATTTTGTCAATTCACAGTGTTGTGTTTTCCCTTTTTAGATTCTTACCCATGTTGACCCGTTGACTGGCTGCATTAAATACTACACCCCGAGGGGGCGCTTTTTACACATACCCCCTCCCTGCCCTCGCACTGATTGGGCCAATGACTTCGGAAAGCCATGGTGGAAGGATAACCGCTATGAGGTTGGGCTGCTGTCTGCCAAAACACGCTGGATCCGCATTATCAACACTCTAACCTCCCAAGAGCAGAGGCTGGAGGTAGGCCAATATTAACCTGGCACAGATTTGCACAGAGCAGAAAATGTCGATGCTGACTCATCTGCAAAATGATTTCAGAATTGTGGCCCAAAAAGTGCATATTAATTATTGAAGCATTCCTGTACAGATAAAATGCCTGTACAGAGCACATTCCTTATGCTTGCACTGTGCTTCTGCATACTGAAGAGGGCAGGGTTGCACTGTTTCATCTCTTTGTAGCTCCTCTCCATCTTTTGATTTCATGCTCCCTCCCGCTCTTTGCATCTGATCCTTTTCCAGCTTGAAGGAAATGGACCTAATGTTGAGCCTCTGGCATTACAAGCGTTTTCAGACTGACCGTGCTGATTCACTTGCTTCAGCAGCCACCAGGCTGCATCTTAAACTCTGGGCTGAATAACCATCTGGAGGTTTTCATTCAGCCCAGATGCTTCTGTCTCTCCTTTCCATGCGCCTGTGGAAGACAAATTCCTGCACTGTGTCTTTCTATAGGACTGCATTCATAAAATAAACATGGAGCACTTTTTAGCAGCCAAATAGTTCTAAGATGTTGTTTTCCAAGCAGGTTTGCTCTGAGGAGACTCTGGATGAGATTCTCCAGCGATACCTGCGCTACAATTCCCATGCAGAAAGCTACACTTGGAAGCACAATGGCGTAAATTTGGATATGAGCAAGACCCTGAGTGAAAACGGCATCCCTGAGGAGGACGAGTTTTACTGCGGAAGCCCAGACTGTGACCTTTTCTCTCCATCCATATGTCTGTATTTCAACGACGACCTCACTGAACTCTAAAAACGTATGCTATTAATATGAACAGTGGCATATAATTCATTAGAAAATCATATCCACTGTGAGCCAATTTGAGCAAGGAGCATGAACGGCACATCAACTATTCATGTGTTCAGTGTTTCATCGATTCCTGTCTGTGGTTATCTTATTGCAGCTCTCTGGGCTTCATCCAATCAAATGCTGAGCAGCAGAATAAAAAAGATGAATGCCAGCCTACATAATAAACCCCTGAACCATAAAGTCTGGTGGTTGCCATGGTAATTGCTCGGAGGAAATGCAGCAGCAACTGTATTGTGGGCCACAGCGGGCTCTCAACCCTAATTAAGTAGCATTATATATGTATGCATGTACACAGAAATGATTTCATGCAGCCAACATTTCAATTTAATCACTGCTTTATGAGACTCTGCCATTAACATCTGCAACGTGTATCTTTTTGCTAAGCAGTTTCCTTTGGTTGTGCTCAGTGTACTTGGTCTAATGAATTTTTTGGATTGTTTTGTTCTATGTGCACTGGAAGGAACATTTGACACAGTGGTTCTCATCCAGGGGGCCCACTAGGTGTTTTGAGATGGCTTAAAATGATTTAAAAGACGACTAAATATGGATTAACAGCTAAAACTGAAGATGTAAGCTGATGTCATATTTCTCCATTCCCTCAACATCTGTTTCTACAATCTTGGATAACCTAGATTTATGTGGAATTTTAAAAATGTGATTTCAAGACCTACAAAAGTCATGCACATTTCTATAACAAATATACATTTTTCTGGTTGTCAAGCTCAGAAATAATCGACTGGGTAGAAACTGCTGAGAAATCACTATTTTCATATAAAAATAATAATAATAAAAAAAACCTGTAATCACAAATTACTACAAAAATCATGTAAATTCATTAATAATATCATGATAAATGATAGTTATTGAAACTGCATCTGTAATTATGGAATCGTATTGTTTATAATATTTTATTTAACTACTTTAAATAAATGTTGCTATTATAAATGTAATTTAGATAATTGATATAAATATTTAAGTAAGTAAGTTGATTTCATATTGCAACTTCTAGTTTTTGTAAAATTTTTATAGCTTTTTTCATACTAGGAATATATTGGTGGGACTTGAAATTTTGTCAAACGACTGCAAAGGTCATGTAAATTCATTAATAATAATTTAAAACATGGTAAATATTTGGTTATTGAAACTGCATCTGTAATTATGGAATTTTATTGTTTTAATTATTTATAATATTTAACAATTTTATGTAAATCTTACTATTATAAACAGTGTTGGGTGTAACACATTAATGCAAGTTATGTAATATTATTACTTTTTCAAAGTAACTAGTAAAGTAACGCATTACTTTTTAATTGACAGGAAAATATCTGAGTTACTTTTTCAAATAAGTAATGCCAGTTACTTTTTCCCCCATTTATTGATTAAAAGCTCTCCTGTACCCATGTTGAGAGAAATTGGGAGTAAGATGTTAGTTCTAGAATAAATGTGAACATGGATTAATTTATCTCACTCACGAAAAACAGATTCAGTATTCCTCAAAATGAATAAAAACAGTGAAATTCAACTCAGAATATGACACAAACCTGCAATAATTAAATATGTTAAATAATACAAATATCCTTTATACATTTAATACCATTTTATTAACCGATATCTTTGCTGCTGACCTTCGATGATGCAATTCAACCATAATAAGCAAAAACTACTTAAGATAATCTAACATTTGTTTTCCTTTTTTTATTGCTGAAGAGTTGATATTTTTTCTTCTGCATTCTACTGTACAGACATGAATTTACTTTTCTGAAAGCCTGAGGCTTTTGGTGTGAAAAGGCTTTTACATTTGCCAAAAATAGAACTTTTTATATTAAAAACAAACAAGCAAGCCCTGCCCAGATTTAAAAAGTAATGCAAAAGTAAAGTAACGCATTACTTTCCATAAAAAGTAACTAAGTAACATAATTAGTTACTTTTTTAGGGAATAATATTAATATTGTAATGCATTATTTTTTAAAAGTAACTTTCCCCAACACTGATTATAAACATCATTTAGATAATTTATAGAAATATTAAAAGTAAATTAAGTGTATATTGCAACTTCTACTTTCTTTAAAAAAAAAAGAAAAGAAAAGAAAAATTTAAATAAGTAGCTTTTTTCACACCAGAAGTATCTTGGCGAGACTTCGGATATTGTCAAATGACTACACATATCAGGTAAATTCATTAATAATAATATAATAATAATATAAATCATGATAAATATTCAGTTATTAAAACTGAATCTGTAATTATAGAATTGTATTATTTTTATTATTTATCATATTGTATTAAAGTATTTTAAGTAAATGTTGCTATTATAAATATAATTTAGATAAGTTATATAAATATTAAAAGTAAATTCTGTATATTTTGCAACTTCTAGTTTCTGTAAAAAAAAAATGAATAAAGCTTTTTTCATATCAGGAATATCTTGGCAGGACTTTAACTATTGTCAAATGACTTCAGAGATCATGTACATGTATTAATAATGTAAATCATGATAAATAGTCAGTTATTGAAATGTCATCTGTAATTATGGAATTTTATTATTTTATTTATTTATAACATTTTATTTAACTGTTAAGTAAATGTTGCTATTATAAATATAATTTAAATCATTTATATAAATATTAAAGTAAATTAGTTTCTATTGCGACTTCTAATTTCTCTTAAAAAAATGAAATAAGCTGCTTTTTTAAAAGCAGAAATATCTTGGTGGGAGTTCAGATACTGTCAAATGAATACAAAGATTATGTAAATTCATTATAATGTAAACCATGATAAATATTCATTTATTGAAATTGCATCTGTAATTATGGATTTTTATTATCTATTAACTAGGTAAATGTTGCTATTACACATATAATTTATATAATTTATATAAATATTTAAGTAAATTAAGCTTGTATTGCAACTTTTCATTTCTGTAACAGAAAAAAATAAGTGAAAACTGAAATAAGTAGCTTTTTTCATACCTGAAATATCTTGGCAGGACTTCAAATATTGTCTTTCAGAAAGGTTGAGAATCGCTGATCTAGAATACCAACCAAGCATGAAATCAGACTGAATAAAAAACTAAATACGTATTTAAAGCAGGAATAAATGCACAAAGCTTATTTGCATCAGTACCACTGCGTAATGTTTTGCTTGTGGCATCCAGACTCAGAAAGTTCCCAATGCAATATATGTATTTGCAAGCTATTATTGTAATTCAGCAGCTAAAAGTGTCAAATGACCTATTCCATTTCATTTTCCCTAATAATTGATTCTATTTTGCGCGGCTCTGATAACTTGCTTTGTTTTACCCTGTCCTCAAATAGTTAATTTTTAAGCAATGCAACATGATGTAAGTGTGGGCATGGCTGCGGCAGCGCTCCCCCTCTAGCCAACCTCACATCAGCCCCTTCGTTCCACATTTTTTTTTTTTTTTTTTTTTTTTTTTTGCATTTGTTTTTACAAAGGTGGGGGCCTTAAAAGAATATTAAGGTGGCCATGTTTGTTAGATTCGTGTGGTGCGCTGCGTACAGTGCGCGCGGGCGTTACTACGTGCACTTTCGGAAAAAAGCAGCAGACACAGTTACCAGGGAAGTCTGAAGCAGTGAGGGAGCGAAAGCACACACAATAAACCGAGTTGAAATACAAGTTGCAATCAGCTATACGCCCCCCTCCAGTAACAATGTGATTATTTTTAAGGAGGGAGGGGAGTCTGGAGAGAGAGAGAGTGAGAGGGAGAAAGAGAAAAAGGAGGAGGAGGAGGAGGGGGGGCGTTCTGAAATAATATAGTCAGCCATTTTTATGTAAGGGGATTTTTCTTATTGGGGGGGGGTGGGGAGGGGGGGGGTTGTTAAAAAATAAATATAAGGGCGGCCATCTTTGTTTCTCTGCCTTGTAGTGTAAAATATTCCAAAACGCCCCCCACTTTTTGTGTGTCGATTTGAATATTAAATAAATATCATAATTCGCAAGGAATACACTTTTAGATCTCGCGGAACGGGGTCACCGACGGGAATATAATGTCCTCTCTTCTCCGTTCTTGTGAGGAAGATGAGGGCACGGCGGTTAATTCCGAGGGAGGAGATTTTGATGAAGAAGAAGAAGACGACGGAGACCTGGACGAGAACGCAAGCGACATAAACTCGCCGGCGGCGCCTAGAGAAACTGCAGCAAGAGCCGCGCCAGGTACCGTACAGTCCGCGGCGCACACGGGAGCGCACAAAAACACACCGAAACAAACGCGAATGCTCCTAAAACTGCGACAGCGACATCTGCGCCGCTGCATACTTCATTCTTGCATCTCTGAAGCGCTTGTGCGTTGTGCATGCTTGATTTATTCGCGGCAAGGAGTTGCGTAGAGTTTGGCTAAAGTTGACCGATCCCCCCTCACTCTGTCCCGTCTGTGTCATTCATCAGGTCTGTCATACGATGGTGCTTTTTCATCTCCAGCTGTGATCCGACAAAGGATCATTAAGCCGCCACCATGTCGTTTTTGTGTGCCCTGAAGGTTACAGACTTAACACTTAAGCAGATAAAGAGTAATATGACAATGCATTGATCTAAATGCGGGTCAGAAAGAGGCGTGAGCGTCAAGATTGTGACAATGTAAATAAACTTGACCCGACCCACTGCCGCCTGGTTCAGCACAGGGCAGAGATCTGAGCTGCGATGCTTTCACTTTGCAAAATGCCAGTTGGTACAGTCACCAGCCCTCGGGCTGTTTTGGTGTGTGACTGTGTCAATAAAGCGCTGAATTATTATGTACATCCATGGCTTAACATCAACAGAGAGTGATAAGTCCAAAGTTTACACTAATGTGCCACAGCATGAATTTGCCATCACAACGCGTAGTTGCAAACGTGTTGCATAAACTGATGCTCTGAGAAATTTAGTCCTTATACAGTTACATTTGTTTTACTTATGTGGCTTATTTACTTAATCCTAACTTTTACGTCACACTGCGCTGATGTTTGTGGTATTTGGGGCCTCTTTAGTGCGTAACCGCTGTTTCGCGCATTCCCACAGTGTGCGTGAATCAATTAGCACGTGCGTCCTGTCTCGCCCCCGCGACCTTCAGCTGCGGTTCATCTGGTGGTCTGCTCCCCAGGTGCAGGAGTTCATGACGAGGGGAGCATCAGCGCGACTCGCGGCCTCTCAATCACCGAGCCCCGAGTGCGTGCTACTGCCGCCCCTGGCTGCAGCGAGCGGGAAAAAAGGGCTCTGCCTGCGCGCCCCAGCAACAAAGACACAATCAAATCTAACTCGTTTATCGCAGCGCAATGGCGAGGCTTCTGCGTTAACAGAATCTGCGTTTATACAAACAAGCTGTTTCAGGGTGAATGGTACAGTGTAAAAAGTGAGTAGGTGAGGAGGTATTTCTGACCCTAAAATATCTTTATTTGGTGTAAACTTTAGTGTTAGTCAAAAACATTAGATTTTGGACATGTCATATTATGACCAAAATGTACTTTTGAATTTAAACGAGCTGAAAAGAGCTGTTCGTGTGGTCTATACAGCGATGTTTGCTTTAAATGAAAGAACAGACTGGTTTGGTTTCATCTGAACCATTTTACATGGCTGCTGTAAATAGTCACATGACCAGAGCTGTTTAACTCCACTTTGCCCTTCTGAAAGATGATGTCTGTGTCAAAGCTCCTTTTATGGAAGCGTGTCATATTTGTCATAATACAGGTACCTTATTTGGAAGTTAAAATATTAACCATTTTTGCACATTTTTACTTGAACTGACTGTAAGTTTACAGAAAAACATATTTTGAGAAAGAAAAAGTGGGTTACTGCATCATTTAATTATTCCTTATATGTGACCCTGGACCACAAAACCAGTCATAAGGGTCAGTTTTTTAAAACTGAGATTTACACATCATCTGAAAGCTGAATAAATAAGTTTTTCATTGATGTATTCAAATATTTGGCAGCGATGCAACTATTTTAATATCTGGAATCTTGAGGGTGCAAAAAATCTAAATAATGAAAAAGTCGTCTTTGAAGTTGTCCAAATTAAGTTCTCACCAGTGCATATTACTAATCAAAAATGTATATATTTATGGTAGTAAATTTACAAAATATCTTCATGAATCATGATCTTTACTTAATATCCTAATGATTTTTGGCACAAACATTTTTTGGCACGATAATTTTGACCCATACAAGGTATTTCTGCCTATTGCGAAAAAAGAAACCCATGCTACATGACACTGGTTTTGTGGTCCAGAATCACATATGTTTTTACTTAAAGCAATAGTTCACCCAAAAGTGAAAATTCTGTCATTAATTACTCCCCCTCATGTTGTTCCAAACCTGTAAGACCTTTGTTCATCTTTCGGAACCCAAATGAAGATATTTTTGATGAAATTCATAGTAAGGATGCCGTTAAAATAGTCCATGTGACATCAGTGGTTCAACTGTAATTTTACAAAGCTACGAATATGCTTTTCAAGTGCCTCGACGCATGCTTTTGCGTTTTTTTTTTCTTTGCACACAAAAAGTATTCTAGTAGCTTCATAAAATTACGGTTGAACCACTGATGTCACATGGACGATTTTAACGACGTCCTTACTACCTCTTAGAGCTCTTAGATTTCATTAAAAATATCTTAATTTGTGTTCTGAAGATGAACGAAGATCTTATGTGTTTGGTACGACATGAGGGTGAGAAATTAATGACAGAATTTTCATTTTTGGATGAACTATCTTTTTAAAGTAATTGCTTCTGCTCACACATTGACCTAAAATACTCATCTTATGGAGGGCTGCATGCAATATTTATCATCGTCTTAAAATTCACTCCGTAAATAGCTTTCGGAGAGTCGTAATTAGGTCATGTAGATAATCATGTTTGTGAGATTAATTCATTAAGTATTACAGCTTAGTTCAAGTCAGAAGTGGAATGACTTATTTTTCCTGTGTGATGGTCTCGGTCTCCGCACTGCTCCGCTCATGTTGTTCAATAATTGAAGTGGGAAATGATTGGATGGATTGGATGAGGGTTTGCAAAGTATTATGGTCACTTTCATTTTAACAATCCTTCCATGTTTCCTCATTTCCCTGCATCTCTCTCACTTAGATGATGGAGACGACATTACTGAGACATCGGACAGGGACAACCTGGGGAAAAAGAAACGAGGCCCCTAAAAAAAAGAAAGAGACGAAAAAGAAAGACAAGGACAAGGAGGGAAAGATGGCCAAAGCACGCAAGCGCAAAAAAATAGTATGTGGTCGAATGCATTTTTTTTTTAAACTTTCTTTCAGTAGTAATTAATCATTTATTAATTAATCATACGTATCAATATTTTCTAAAAAGAGCCCATTGAATATAGATAATTTAGATAATTGTGCTAATTTATTATTACATTTTATTTTCATTATTAATTTGTCTAAATGAATGCATTATAGTTGATTTTACTTTCTCTGCCTCTCGCAGGAGAGTGACGTAGAAAGAGACTCAGAGCCGGAGTATGCCATGAACTCTGACAGTGCTGCCAGCGATTATGGAGGAGAGAAGAAAAAGAAGAAGAAACACAAGGACAAAAAAAGAGAAGAAAACCAAGAAAAAGAAGAAAGAGGATGACGATAGCACACACGAAGAGACCACAAAGGTTATCCTTTAGCACTTTCTATGCCTTTTCTTGCTTTGCATGCTATTTGCATGCTATTTCCCTTTAACTTTGCTGATATAGGTTGTGCACTTTTCTTTATTCTCCTCTGTATCCAAATCAAACACAGACAGCTCGTTATAAAGTGTAAAGCTGAATTAGTTTACTTGACTTAGAGCAGTAAACTGAAAACTGATTCAAGAAGGAGTTAACTAAAAATTAATATTTGCTGGAAATTGACTCACCCTCAGGCCATCCAAGGTGCTGATATGTTTTTTTTTTTTTTTTTATCAGAGCAGATTTTTTAAAAATTTAGCTTTTCATTTCTTGCTCACCAATGGATCCTCTGCAGTGAAAATTTCATGAGTTTGAACTGTTTTGATCTCTTTTTTTTTGCTGTAGTTAGTATTCATGTTTTGGAAGAAGTCGGTGTTGAAGGAGAAGTCCACTTTCAGAGCAACAATTTACAGATAATGTACTCACCCCCTTGTCATCCAAGATGTTCATGTCTTTCTTTCTTTAGTCGTAAAGAATTTATGTTTTTTGAGGAAAACATTTCAGCATTTTTCTCTATATAGTGGACGTCTATGGTGCCCCGAGTTTGAACTTCCAAAATGCAGTTTAAATGCGGCTTCAAACGATCCCAAATGTGGTTGTAAACGATCCGAGCTGAGGAAGCAGGGTCTTATCTAGCGTAACAATCGGTTATTTTAATAAAAATAATACAATTTATATACTTCTTAATCTCAAACGCTTGTCTCGTCTTACTCTGAACTCTGTTTTTTTCCGGTTCATGACAGTTATGGTATGTCGAAAAACTCCCATCTCATGTTCTCCCTCAACTTCAAAATCGTCCTATATTGCTGTTTTACCTTTTTTGTTAAGTGTGTTTGATCTTCTTTGCATGCAAAGACTGGGTCGAAACTTCTGCAGTCATGTAGGATGATTTTGAAATGATTTTTGAAGTTGAGGGAGAAAATACAGTTTTTCAACATACCCTGACTGTCTTGAGCCAGAGTACACAGAGTTAAAGGAGAGCAAGACAAGACGAGTGTTTGAGATTAAAAAGTATTTAAATGATTTTTTTTTAATGAAAATAACCGATCAATTCACTAGATAAGATCCTTCTTTCTTGGCTGGGATCATTTACAACCACATTTGGGATCGTTTGAAGCTGCATTTAAACTACATTTTGGAAGTTCAAAATCGGGGCACCATATCAGTATATGGAGAAAAATCCTGAAAGGTTTTCCTCAAAAAACATAATTTCTTTACGACTGAAGAAAGAAAGACATGAACACCTTGGATGACAAAGGGGTGAGTACATCATCTGTAAATTGTTGTTCTGGAAGTGGACTTCTCCTTTAAGATGATTATTTTTTCTTTGGTGAACTTGGACACTGTTAAAATTAAGCAAGATTTCTTTCAAAAAAAGAAAGAATAAAAATGTACTGACCCAAAAACATTTGAACGATAGTGTATATTATTACAAAAGATTTCTGTTTTAAATAAATGCTGTTCATTTTAACTTTATATTCATCAAAGAATCATCACAGGTTCCAAAAAAATTAAGCAGCACAACTGTTTCCAGCACTGATAATAAATCAGCATTTTAGAATGATTTCTGAAGGATCATGTGACACTGAAGACTGGAGTAATGATGCTAAAAAAATTCAGATTTGATCACAGGAATAAATTAGATTTTAAAGTATATTCAAATAGAAAAACGTTGTTTTACATCACAATAATATTTTACAATATTACATTTTTTCTGTATTTTTGATAAAATAAACACAGCCTTGATGAGCATATAAAATCTTTAAAAAACATTAAAAATCTTACTGATCACAAACTTCTGAACAGCAGTGTAGTTTTACTATAAAATTTTCTTGCCATGTAGCTACAGAAACTGGCATGCTGTTTAAAAAAATGAACAAACAAAGAAATATCACAATAATCCGCATATAATCCACGACTCCAGTCCATCAGTTAACATTTTGTGAAGCGAAAGTCTGTGTTTGTAATAAATTCATCATTTCTTTTTTCTTTTTAACATATAAACATTAATAAAATTTGAGTCCATAATATTGCTTTTGTCTGATGAAAAAGTCAAATCAAGAAAAGAAAAAACAAACTCATCTGCGTCTTGGATGAAATAAGTGTTGCTCAAAAATGTTTTGAGCAAAAACTGTTTTCAGCAAAAACAATTTCTTTATTAAGTTAACTCACATTAACTCAGATCTAGGATTAAAGCATACATTTTTTATGTAATTATTTAAAATATATAGAGAGAACTTGCTTAAATTCAACAGGGTCCAAGTTCACCAAAGGAAAACTAATCACCTTAACTCTGACTTCATACAAAACACGAATACCAGCTACAGCAAAACAACAGAGTTCAAACGAGTTCAAACCCATGATAAATTCCCTCGGTTTGACCAAGCATACATAATTTAATTATTCAAGTGCAACTGCCTCAGTTTTGTACTTGATTCTTTTGAATTATTAATTCTTATGATTTCATGGATTTTAAACCAAATAAGTTTAAGGAACAGCAGTTTTCCAAATTGTGGCACTTCAAGTAATGTTTAATTAGGACTTTTTTTGTTAATGGCAACTTTAGGGTTCTGTGCAAACAGTGTCATGATTAACAAGTAAGAATGGCAGAATATTAGGGAAAGTTCACCCAAAAAAGAATATTCTGTCATCATTTAATCACTCTGAAGTTGTTCCAGACCTGTATGAATTTTCTCACAACAGAAGATATTTTGAAGAATGCAAGTAACCAAACTGTTTCTGGTCCCCATTGAATTCCATTGTATTTTTTTATGAAAGCCATTTGGGAGTCAACAACTGTTTGGTTACACGCATTCTACAAAAAATCTTCTTATATGCTCAACAGAAGAGAGAAATTCATACAGGTTTGGAACAACATGCGAGTTATTAAATAATGACAGAATTTTATTTTATGGGTGAACTATCCTTTTAATAAATTTAAGATAGCCACTAGTATTTACAGTGTATCAAAAGATGAATCGCTTTTATCTGCTAAGCTGGTGTTAGTACTGTATATGCAATCATTTCCCTCAATATAATGTGTTTGCAGACAAAACTTCACACATTCATAAACATATGCAAACGCATCATCAGAGGTTCTTCTCACACTTGCCTCCAGAAATTATGAAAGATTGACAAGTACATGGTGTTTCTAGCTGTTGCATGTCCATGATAATGTACAACACATATAATTACTGATCCAGTAAACATGTAGTAGATTCTAGGGTGCAGATGTTTGCAGACATTTATTACCCATCCACATTGTGACAGCCATATGATGAAGCTTTTCTTCCAGCCAGTAGAGATGAAAACGTCGGCCCAGCTGGCTAGAGAGTGGGGACTGGAGGATGTCGATCACACATTCACAGAAGAAGATTACCGCACACTAACCAACTACAAAGCCTTCAGCCAGTTCATGAGGTACTGACCTGCACCAGAGGACTCATACGTTGTAGTTCCTTTGCAGCAGCATTTCTGTATTAAATTTATTATCCTCTGCAGACCCATGATTGCTAAGAAGAACCCTAAAATCCCCATGTCTAAGATGATGACCATTCTGGGGGCCAAATGGAGGGAGTTCAGCTCCAATAATCCATTCAAAGGCTCGGCAGCAGCCGTCGCTGCCGCTGCAGCCGCCGCCGCAGCCGCCGTTGCTGAGCAGGTCTCCGCAGCAACAGCCTCCCCCTGAACCTCCACCTCAGCCACCGCCACTTCGCAAGGCCAAGACCAAAGAGGGCAAAGGTCAGTAGCTGTATGGGTGTCAGCACAGGATTTGTTGATTTGCTTTGTTATATAAACACACAGCATCAAAAATGTGTGTTTTTGTAAGATTGATGGCAACTGATGGTAGATACACTACAGGTGATAACGGGGGGAAAAAATAACTAATACACTACCACTCAAAAGTTTTTGAACAGTAATACATACATACATATATATATATATATATATATATATATTGGTGAAAAAAAAATTATGGAAATACATTTATTTAGCACGGATGCTTTAAATTGATTAAAAAGTGATGATAAAGACATTTATAATGTTACAAAAGATTTCTATTTCTGTTTTTTCAGCATAATAATAATGAAAAATGTTTTTTTGAGCAGCAAATCAGAATATTGGAATGATTTTTGAAGAATCATGTGACTGAAGTAAAGATGCTAAAATTCAGTTTTCAAATCACAGGAATAAATTACATTTTAAAATATATTTAAATAGAAAACAGTCATTTTAAAGAGTAAAAATATTTAAGAATTTTACTGTTTGTGCTGTATGTTGGATCAAATAAATGCAGGCTTGGTGAGCAGAAGAGACTTCTTTAAAACACATTCGAAGTCATTCTGTTCAAAAACTTTTTACTGTTAGTGTAGATGTCACCATACTTCCCCCACTTGATTAATCACAGTATATAATTATTTTGTATTAAAAGTTTATTGAAATGTTATGTTTAAATATGCAAATGAGACACCACATAATTAAATATGCATACATTTGCATACAGTTCAAAAACAGAAATGTGTACTTTGTCATGAAATCTTTTGCCACAAAACCTGTGCAAAATTTGATAAAACCATATTCAGAAATTGTACCTAAAATTTGGGTGTAATAACCTTAATTATTACAACACAAAATTACATAAGTCAGAAACAATAACTATATTATATAATTAGTTTATTTTTTGTGGAAGGGCCAGTGAATATTTTGTCAGGGGCCAGTAGAAAAAATCCTTAGTGTGGAGCCCTGCATGCATATCCCATAATTTTACATTAATGTTGCCTTTACACTCATTTAAAGTTAATATTTAGAAACACTGATTACATTTTTAAATGTCATTTTATCCAACTCTCTAAACATACAGGGGTTGGACAGTGAAACTGAAACACCTGGGTTTAGACCACAATTAGTATGGTGTTTGGCCTCCTTTTGCAGCCAAGACAGCATTATTTCATCTTGGGAATGACAAATACAAGTCCTGCACAGTAGCCAGAAGGATTTTGAGCCATTCCTTTCGCAGAACAGTGGCCAGGTCACTATGTGATGTTGGTGTATGAAAACATTTCCTGACTCGCTCCTCCAAAACACCCCAAAGTGGCTCAATAATATTCAGATCTGGTGACTGTGCAGGCCATGGGAGATGTTTAACTTTACTTTCATGTTCATCAAATCACTCTTGTCACCAGTCTTGCTGTGTGTATTGGTGCATTAGCATCCTAATACACGGCACCACCTTCAGGGTACAATGTTTGAGCTATTGGGTGCACATAGTCAACCTTCACACTCTGCTCTTATTGGTTGAATGTGCGATCAGTAAAGACTGGCCACAAGGCTGCATAAATATAGCCATGAAACCTCCAACACTATATTGGCCAGTGTTTCAGTTTCATTGTCCAACCCCTGTATATTCATAATTTTCTGATGCCTAAATTCATTGATTTTAGTTTTTAGTGTTTTATTTTTAATGCATCCAGACAAATACTGTCAATAATGTCAATACTGTTTAATTTTAATATTGCTATTTATTGGTTATCAACAGGCCCTGGCTACAAGAAACGCAGTAAGAGTCCTCGTGTTTCTGATAAGAAGAAGCCAAAACCCAAGAAAATGGCTCCTTTGCGTATTAAACTGGGAACGCTTGGTAACAAGAGGAAGAAGAGCAGTTCGGTGAGTTATACTTGTGTAAAACCTGTGCACATAAATGTTTGTTGGGTGCAGTGGTTGTGTTTGATCGCATGTGTGGTTGTAATGCAGAGTGAGGAGGTGGACGAGGACGATTCTGAGCAGGAGAACTCCAGCGTTCACAGTTCTTCCGTCCGCTCTGACAGCTCGGGACGGGTCAAGAAGAACAAAAGGGGTCGCCCGGCAAAGAAGAAGAAAAAGGGTGAGACATTTGTTTGTACTGTACTACGATGACCTGGTTCTCCCTTTAAAAACAAGGTCTTTAAAAATAAAGTCTGATTCATTAAATAAAAAACAAAAAATCCTTTTGGCTTGGAAACAAGAATGTAATCATGCACAATGCAAGTGCATTTGTTTATATAGCACCTCATACAATAGACTGCCTTTTATTTTGTTCGAAATGACATTACATTTCACTTTAAAGTATTAGTTCACTTGTTCACTTCCAGAACAAAAATGTACAGATAATGTACTCACCCCCTTGTCATCCAAGATGTTCATGTCTTTCTTTCTTCAGTCGTAAAGAATTTATGTTTTTTTGAGGAAAACATTTCAGGATTTCTCTCCACGTAATGGACTTCTATGGTGCCCCCAAATTTGAACTTTCAAAATGCAGTTTAAATGCAGCTTCAAAGGGCTCTAAATGATCCCAACTGAGGAAAAAGGGTCTTATCTAGTGAAACTATCAGTTATTTTTAAAAAATTACAATTTATATGCTTTTTAACCTCAAACGCTTGTCTTGTCTAGCTCTTTGTGAACTGTTTTTTTTCCAGTCATGGCAGTTAGGGTACATCTAAAAACTCACTTCTCATTTTCTCCTCCAACTTCAAAATCACCCTACATCGTTGTTTTTACCTTTTTTGTAAAGGTTGTTTCACTTTTTTTGCATGTTCACTTTGTAAACTCAGGGTCGGTACCTCTGCAGCTATGTAGGATGATTTTGAAGTTGGAGGAGAAAATGAGATGGGAATTTTTAGATGTACCGTAACTGTCATGACCGAAAAAAAACTGAGTTCACACAGAGCTAGACGAGACAAGCGTTTGAGGTTAAAAAGCATATAAATTGTAATTTTTTAAAAATAACTGATAGTTTCACTAGATAAGACCCTTTTTCCTCAGTTGGGATCATTTAGAGCCCTTTGAAGCTGCATTTAAACTGCATTTTGGAAGTTCAAATTTGGGGGCACCATAGAAGTCCATTACATGGAGAGAAATCCTGAAATGTTTTCCTCAAAAAACATAATTTCTTTACAACTGAAGAAAGAAAGACATGAACATCTTGGATGACAAGGGGGTGAGTACATTATCTGTAAATTTTTGTCACTTTTGAATTTAATTGACATTATGCATCAGAGGGTTAAAATTAATTTTGCTACGTTTCTTCAAATTAAGTTTCTCTCTCAGCACTGGGTGATGAGGATGGCGATGGCTATGAGACTGACCATCAGGACTACTGCGAGGTGTGCCAGCAGGGAGGAGAGATCATTCTGTGTGATACCTGTCCTCGAGCGTACCACCTGGTGTGCCTTGAGCCTGAGCTTGAGAAAGCCCCCGAGGGCAAGTGGAGCTGCCCTCACTGCGTGAGTCACTTCCATCCAGACCTACAGAACTTCAGATTGATTTTAAACTGGAACCCGATCTCATCTGATAGTTTTTTCACATTTATATTTGAGAAGATTATCAACAACATCAAAAAACTTGGAAGTAATATGAGATGAAACAGAATTTTTTCAGTTTAATGTTCCTCTATTTAAGTGCATGTTTTTTTTTCAGGAGAAAGAGGGGATCCAGTGGGAAGCGAAGGAAGAAGACTTTGAGGACTTTGAAGAGGAGTGTGACGATGTCCGGGATGTGGAGCCAGGGCTGGGTGGAGAGGAAGAAGAGGATGATCACATGGAGTTCTGTCGCGTGTGTAAAGATGGAGGAGAGCTGCTGTGTTGTGACTCCTGCCCGTCATCTTATCACATTCACTGCCTGAACCCCCCACTGCCCGAGATCCCCAACGGAGAGTGGCTCTGTCCACGCTGCACTGTGAGTAATGCTCCACCACTGTACTGCCAATTTTATGTCACAGGGCTTAATGTTTATACAATAAACATTCATTACAATACCTTCATCATTAATATTTTCCAATCAAGTGTTTTTTATGCTTTCACACAGTTTATTGTTTTTCCCACGTCACAGACCCAAACATTCATTTTTAAACTAAGATTTACAGTGGTGGCCAAAATTATTAGAACACTAGTATTTTCACCAGCTAAAACGGTTTTAAGTCAGTTATTTCTATCTTTTGCTGTAGTGTGTCAGTAGGAAATATCAGTTTACATTTCCAAATGTTAATTTTGCCATTAATTGTAATACTCCAGTGAGATTTTTGTTTGCACAAGCAGTATGACAACAGCCAGTGCTCCACACAGATATCTGATCTCATCATCATCCGGTCTGTCTGGAATGAAACAGAACAAACTGAGAGACTAAATCCAGAAGAACTGTGACAACACCTCCAAGATGCATCAAGAGACCTACCTGAACAACTATGCGCAAGTGCATCTAGGGGAAAAGCTGCTTTAAACGCAAAAGATGGTCACACCAAATTTAGTTAACAGAAGTTAATTGATAAAGAAAATCTATTTTTGACATTTTTGACAGCATCCTCACAGCACTTTACAGCATTTTTACACAAGTGACTAAAACATTTAACAGTACTGTAGCTTTGCAAATATGTTTTTTGAAGCATCCTGGAGATGTTGCCACAGTTCGTTTGAATTTCAGTCTCAGTTTGTTCTGTTTCATTCCAGACAGACTGGATGATGATGAGATCAGATCTCTGTGTGGAGAACTGACTGTTGTCAGAATCCTTGTGCAAACAAAAATCTCACCTGATTATTACAGTTAATGGCAAAATCAATGTTTGGAAATGTAAACTGATATTTCCAGTGACATACTACAGCAAATGATAGAAATAACTGACTTAAAACCATTTTTAGCTGGTGAAAATACTAGTGTTCTAATAATTTTGGCCACCACTGTAAAACTATGATAATAGAAACACAAACCAGTGTTTATTGTGGACATAAAATGAGTTATGGGACAGCTGACCTGTAGTTGTGGAGTGACCACAACAAACAATTTTGGTCCTAATAAAGTTTTTTCAGGAGTTAATGTACTTGGTTACAATGGAGACAACACTGTCAGTGAACAGTGCATGCTTGGGATGAGTTATGAGAAATGTGATGTTTGAAGAAAAGAAAGAAATTCAAGGTAAATATCACTTGTGAACATAATATTATTTTCAGTCAAGCTGAAATTGTGTTAAATTATGCAAAAATGTGTGAAAATATTTTATTGTGGGTATTTAGAATACATTGAGTGCTAGTGATAAAATTAGCCTTAACATGGCAAAGATGTTTTTTTATTTAAAATTAGAATATATATATATATATATATATATCTATATATATATATATAGATATATATATATATATTAAATGATATTTTAAATAATTTTTTTTAAAAGAAGTTGATACTTTAATTCAGGGGTGCTCAACCCTGGTCCTGGAGATCGACTTTGCTGCAGAGTTCAGTTCCAACCCTGACCAAACACACCAAAACCAGCTAATTAGGATCTCAAGGAGCACTTGATAATTACAGACAGGTGTGTTTGATTAGGGTTGGAACTAAACTCTGCAGGAAAGTCAATCTCCATGAACAGGGTTGGACACCCCTGCTTTAATTCAACAAGGCACATAAATTAATCAAAAAATACTTTTTTTTACGTACATTGTTTCCCAAAAAAGTTCTGTTTCTGTTCTGAAAAAAACTTCTGAAAAAGGTATTACAGTTTTCACAGAATATTAAGCAACACAACTGTTTTCAACATTATATATAATAATAGTAGGACGTGTTTTTAACACCAAATCAGCATATTAAAATGATTTCTGAAGAATCATGTGTAGGGGTCGACCTATTGGCCTGGCCGATTATCGGCACCCATTTCAAGCATTTTTATGGTTATTGATATTGTTCACTTTCAAAACCAATTTGCCAATAAAATAATTTAAAAGCATTTAAAGAAAGTTTTTGTCAGAGCCCTTGTTATATTTTTACACGACATGTTATATTGGTTCAAAATATCGGTTATCGGTCTACTTGATCTGTAATAATCAATACTGGCACCAGCCCTGAAAAACACATATCGGTCGACCCCTAATCATGTGATGCTGAAGACTGAAATAATGGCTGCTGAAAATTCAGCTTTGCATCACAGGAATAAATTGCATTAGTATATATAGCTAGCATTTCATGTGTTGTTAATATACACAGTAAAATAATAAATAAAGTTTATAAAGAGAAGGGTTGATTTGAGGTGAGCACAGTTAAAGTTAGGGTTGATTTTGGTTTGGTGTAAAATCATTGTGGTTGGATTTAGCTTGAGAGATTGTTTTGAGGGGACTAAGTAATTTATGAGGTTACTTTAGGTTAATTAGTTTAATTTTGTAATTAATACATTACAAATTCATCAATGATCCGTCTAGTGGAAATGTTTATGATGTGCAACTTCTGTTGTCTTTCAGTGTCCACCAATCAAAGGGCGAGTGCAAAAAATTCTGCACTGGCGATGGGGTGATCCCCCACCCCCTGTTCCTGTCCCTCCACCCCCAGACGCACCCCCTGATGCACCGCCCCCTCCGCCTATGAAGGGCCGTCCAGAGAGAGAGTTCTTTGTGAAGCTAGCAGCACAGTCCTACTGGCACTGCACCTGGATCACAGAGCTACAGGTGCGAGAGTAAGACAGTGTGAGACAGACTTAGCTGTTACGGGATGTACAGACTTTTCCCTTATCATATCTGTCTTTCCTCAGCTCGAGATCTTCCACTCCGTGATGTTCCGGAACTATCAAAGGAAAACGGACATGGACGAGCCGCCCAGTCTGGACTATGGCTCTGGGGGAGAGGAGGATTCTGGGAAGAGTGAGAAGCGGAGGGCCAAAGACCCTCAATATGCCATTCTGGAGGAGAAGTACTACCGATATGGCATCAAACCTGAGTGGATGATGGTGCACAGGATAATCAATCACAGGTGTGTGTTTTTTGTGCTAATGTAGTAATTTGTACTGTCAGAATATTACATTTTATGTGTTTGTGTGTTTGCGCACAGCATGGATAAGAAGGGCAACTACCACTACCTGGTTAAATGGAGAGATCTGACCTATGACCAGTGCACCTGGGAGAGAGATGAGCTGGACATCCCCGAGTTCGGTGGGCACAAAGCGGCGTACTGGAGACACAGGTGCAGTTATACATAGATGTTTCAGAAAACTGTCACAAGGGTTTGATTTCTCACAGAATCTTTGTTTTCTAGAAGTATATATTGGATAATGGAATAAGCGGTGTTTTGTTCTTTTTTTCTCACAGGGAAGAAGTGATGAAGGAAGACCCAGAAAAGCCAAGGAAGATGAGGAGGAGAGAGGAGAATGATGATGCTCCAAGCACACCTGTTAATGATGTTAGTGTCACATGTGTTTTTTATTCCAGTGGTTCTGAAATAATATATTTAAAGGGATATATTTAAAGTTCACCCAAAAAAATTAAATTCTGTTATTAATTACTCACCCTCATGTTGTTCCAAACCTGGAAGACCTTCGTTTATCATCAGAAAACAAATTAAGATATTTTTGATGAAATCCAAGAGCTTTCTGACCCTGCATAGACTGCAGTTCAACTGAAATGTTCCACATTGATGACAATGACAGAATGATGACAGAATAATGACAGAATTTTCATTTTTGGGTGAACTATCCCTTTAAGGCCAAGTAGCATTTTAACTAAAATCTGTGGTTAAGACAAACAAGTACAGTCTTGTCAGAATAGTGTTCCCCTAATTTTTTAGCAGATTGTCATCTCTTTAAGCATAATGTGTAATGTTATTTTTAAAATAATATTGGTAATATTCTGTTGTTAGAATAAATCACACTGCTGCTAGACCAGTGTTTTTTCAACCAGGGTAATTCATGATGACTTGATGTTTAGTTTGGTGAATTATTATTAATATTTAAATTAATATTTATATATTATTAAATAAAAGTAATATTAATTAATTACTAGTTTATTAATACTTTAACTCTAAATTAAAATGCTCATAAAACTAATCAAATCATGATTTGAACAGTATCGTATTTATTTTTCCCCTTTAACAACTATTGCTTTTATTGAAGAACGGAGTTTTCAAAACGTATGGAATTACAAAATTGTGGTTAATGCATTTAATATATCAGGACTGTTAAAAAAAATTAAAACAAGCATTTTTTTTCATAATTACAGCAGAAATACTAGAAGTATCTTATACAGTATGAGAGATGGGAGGACTGTGAATCAGAAAGGTTCTTGGCACTTTTGCAGGAAAAAAGAAGCATCTAAAAAACATAACAAAATGATCATATTTAGAAAGAACTGCTGTCACAATGTAGCACAGTAATATGCAAATTCTGCAGTTCAATTCAAACTTGCCCTCTTAAAAATGAGCATCTAGATGCTTACATAATTTGAGGCCAAACATAACAATAACTCACCTTTTGTTGATCGCTTCAGTTGTCTGCTTCTTTCTTTTTAGTGAGCAATAAAATTGTGTCATGCAGTGCTGTGTCTGCGTACAGACAATGCTCAGCATTTTAAATATTCACGTCCTGTATTGCAGAAAAATGTAGGCTATTCATTACAGCCTTAGACACAAAGCTATATTAAAATCATAAATAGACTGGGGAAAATTTTTAAATGGAAAAAACTGTGGATGTTATTTTTCATGTTAAAACAGGGGTGGCCAATCCCACTCCTGGAGGGTTGGCATCCAACACACCTGCCTAAAAGTTTACAGTAAACCAGTAAAGATTTTGATTAGCTGGTTTGGTTGTGTTTGATTAGAGTTGGAGGTAACTCTGCAGGATGCGGTCCTTCCAGGAGCAGGACCAGGCACACCTGTTTTAAAACTATTGATTAGTGTAGCGTACCACAGTATGAGAACCACTCTTTTATGCTGTTGATTCACTATATGTGATCCTGAACCACAAAACCAGTCATAAAATGTCAGAAAATGAGATTTATAAATAACAATAGGACAATATTTGGCCGAGACACAACTATTTGAAAATCTGAAATCTGAGGGTGCATAAAAATCAAAATATTGAAAAAATCACCTTTAAAGTTGTCCAAATGAAGTTCTTAGCAATGCATACTAATCAAAAATTAAGTTTTGATATATTTATGGTAGTAAATTTACAAAATATTTACTTAATATCCTAATGATTTTTGGCATAAAAATTTAAACATCAGTAATTTTGACCCAAACAAATATACCTGTGCTTACAACTGGTTTTGTGGTCCAGGGTCACATATTTGTTTTCTTACACATTCTACCTGTCAACAGCCCTATTTTAACTTTCTCTGATGTTATATTTTGTCACATCTGCTTTCTAGCACAAAGTCCTAAGTGCGTTCAAGCTTCCAGAGGATGTAGGACCACCGTCTCTCTGTCTTTTCTCATCAGTTCTCTACCCATCTTTTTTCTTTCAGCCTACAATCAAGTATGAGGAGCAGCCAGACTTTGTGACAGAGACAGGAGGGACGCTGCACCTCTATCAGCTGGAAGGGCTGAACTGGCTGCGGTTCTCCTGGGCGCAGGGAACAGACACCATCCTGGCTGATGAAATGGGCTTGGGCAAGACCATCCAGACTATTGTTTTTCTCTACTCACTCTTTAAAGAGGTCTGTGAGGGTCAGGTTATAAAATTGTATGTTAAATGACAAGTCATTTTTTTGAACTTCACATTATATTTCTATCTCCCATCCTGTTGCTCTCTGTGCATCCTTCCATATCTCTCTGTCCATTTCTTTAGGGACACACTAAAGGGCCATTCCTGGTGAGCGCTCCGCTGTCCACAATCATTAACTGGGAGAGGGAGTTTGAGATGTGGGCTCCTGACTTCTACGTTGTCACTTACACCGGAGACAAGGACAGCCGGGCCATCATCCGTGAGAATGAGTTCACCTTTGACGACACGGCGGTGAAGGGAGGAAAGAAAGCCTTCAAATTACGGGTAAGAAGGAGAGGAGATGAACGCTGGAGGGGAAGGAATGACTACTGATTGGAGAGGTGAAATGCAAAGATGGACAGTGTGAGAAGGAAAATGAAGAGAAGTAAAATAAAAAAATGGCAGAAGGAGAGCCATAGTATGAGTGAAGAGGGGAAGGATGTCATTTGGTGCTGTAGGAATGTGTTATTTTACTCTAACTGTTGTTTTCATTTTCTACACATCATCCCTCCAGAGAGAAGCGCCCATTAAGTTCCACGTGTTGTTGACCTCCTATGAGCTTGTGACCATAGACCAGAATGTTCTCAAGTCCATTGACTGGGCATGTCTTGTTGTGGATGAAGCCCACCGGCTCAAAAACAACCAGTCCAAGGTATACTGACTTAGTTGGGTGTTCCTGTTTTTTGTCCAAGTTTTGTTTGGTTTGAGAGAGTGTGTTTGCATGATTCATCCTAATTTAATGCCGCACAGGAAATTACATCTTGGGCAACACAGTAGATTGAGGATGACAGAAATAAACCAGCACTTTTTATAAACCACCATAATAAAGCCATTGCACATTTTCAGTTAAGAAATTCACAGAGGGGACCAAAATATAGATGAATGTGTCTAATACAATGATTTTTTTGTACTTAGACTCTCTTGTATGTAATGTGTCTGCAGGAAACTGAAGACACAAATTATATATATAGACGTATACATTTAGTCCACAAGAGAAAATAATAGCTGAATTTATAAAAATTACCCCATTCAAAAGTTTACATACGCTTGATTCTTAATACTGTGTTGTTACCTGAATCATCCACAGCTATGTGTTTTTTTTTATTTTGTTTAGTCATAGTTGTTCATGAGGTCCTTATTTGTCCTGAAGAGTTAAATGTTGTTCAGAAAAATCCATCAGGTCCCTTCTTTGGTTTTTCAGCCTTTTTATGTATTCGAACCCTTTATAACAATGACTGTATGATTTTGAGATCCATCTTTTCACACTGAGGACAACTAAGGGACTCATATGCAACTATTACAGAAGGTTCAAACGCTCATTGATGCTCCAGAAGGAAACACAATGCATTAAGAGCCAGGGTTTAAAACTTTTGATGAGTTTTTCAAACAGAATGAAGATGTGTACATTATTTTTTTATTTTGCCTAAAGATCTTTTTTTATTATTTAGTAAATGCCCTTCAAAAGCTATAGAAGATGCTTACATGTTTCCCAGAAGACAAAATAAGTTCAATTTACCCTGATCTTCAAATTCAAAAGTTTTCACCCCCGGCTCTTAATGCATCGTGTTTCCTTCTGAAGCATCAGTGAGTGTTTGAACTTTCTGTAATAGTTGCATATGAATCCCTCAGTTGTCCTCAGTGTGAAAAAACTGATCTCAAAAGTAATTGTTGTAAAGGGTTTAAATACACAAAAATGCTGAAAAACCAAAGAATGTGTGGGGCCTGAAGGATTTTTCTGAAGAACAACAGGCAATTTAACTGTTCACAAGACAAACAAGGGACTCATGAACAACTATCACTAAACAACAACAAAAAAACAGCTGTGGATCATTCAGTTAACAACGCAGTATTAAGAATCAAGTGTATGTAAACTTTTAACGGGGTCATTTTTATAAAATAAATTAAAACTATTAAATAAAACTATTATTTTCTCTTGTGGACTAAATGTAAACATCTTTTATGTGAAATATCTTATTCAGGTCAGTACTAAAAAAACAATAACATGCATGCATGATCCCTCTTATTTTGGTAAAATAATTAACATTTTGCAAGGTGTATGTAAACTTTTGACCTGTATTTTGATGACTCCAGTCTTCAGTGTCACATAATCTTTTGTAAAAACCGTGATACATAATGAGTCTTTGCTTAAAACCAATACTAATTACTTAAAAAAATCTTTCTGACCCCAAACTTTTCATAACTATTTTTTACTCCTATTTGTACACATTTTGCAAAAAGATATAAAATTGTGTGTAAAAGTTTGTGTATAAAAGAAGTGCTGCTCATTATGGTTTCATACTCGGTCTATAGTAAACACCTTGTATGTTTCCAATTAAGTAAAATACAGATGTATGTGTTTTATTAACTGAAGACAGTTGTTGTGCTGTGTTAGTTCTTCAGGAGACTCAACGACTACAAGATAGACCATAAGCTGCTGCTAACAGGAACTCCACTCCAGAACAACCTGGAAGAACTTTTCCACCTTCTCAACTTCCTGACGCCTAACCGCTTCAAGTATGCACATATGCATAAAAGCACATTTATATGCTCAAACAAACTATAAAAATGTCCCCAAGAGTATTTGGATGTAATATGTTACACAATGCAATGATGTACATTTTTAGTGTGGCTGAAGTCTCCTTTTTGAGGCCACTGTATGTACACATCAACACAAACATGTTTTAAAACTTTAAAATAGCTCGACTACATTGCTTTATTTCTATCCATCAGTAATCTAGAGGGTTTTCTAGAGGAGTTTGCAGACATCTCTAAAGAGGACCAGATTAAGAAACTGCACGACCTGCTCGGCCCACACATGCTCCGGAGACTCAAAGCTGATGTGTTTAAGAACATGCCGGCCAAAACTGAGCTGATCGTCCGAGTGGAGCTTAGCCCCATGCAGAAGTAAGTACAACAGCATTGATTTTTTATAAACAAAATGTGTTGTATTTATTATCTCATGATAATCAGCAATAGGAAGCAATAAAAATATTTAATTTGTTTAAATAAATTTCTATGTGTGCTTGACTTTTTTCATATGTTTTTGTGTGCACACTGTGTATAAACAGAAAATACTACAAGTTCATTCTGACGCGTAATTTCGAGGCGCTGAATTCTAAAGGAGGAGGGAACCAAGTGTCTCTGCTCAACATTATGATGGACCTAAAAAAGTGCTGCAACCACCCCTACCTCTTCCCCGTCGCTTCTGCCGTAAGAAAACACACTGTATTTCTGACAGCAACAAAAAACACTTAATTAGGATGGGGTTTCACTCTTTTTGGTCCTAACTTATGTAGTGTAAAATACTGCCATCTGCTGTCAGAAAATTGTATTCAAATGCCAGAATATTTAAGATAATATTTAGTATGTTTAAAATAATAGTAAATAGTTGTGTTTAGTGTTTGACAGGTTACTTTGTTGTGCACAAGTATCATAGGCTGTCTTGTTGTGTTACAGGAAGCTCCTAAAACACCAAGTGGAGCATATGAAGGAGCAGGTCTCACTAAGGCTTCTGGGAAACTCATGCTGCTGCAGAAAATGCTCAGAAAACTGAAAGAGCAAGGCCACAGAGTGCTAGTGTTCTCTCAGGTACAAACATACATGTAAATACTTTCACTCAGCCTGTATTTTGCACATAAGAACCTGTACTGTATTTGCTATTAAAATTGTGGTTGTTTAGTGCCCCCAGGTGGTGCACAGCACAACTTTTGAAATGAGAAAATATTACATAAATATATAGGGTTTACCCTATTTTATTTTCTACTTTGTGCTTTTGTTCAAATTTAATAGTTTGTGTTTCTAATCAGTGCAGTCTAATGTGCAGCTCATGGCAGGCTAGGTGGAACTTTGTTGGTCTGTTTTAATCAGATGTGGTACTTTGCATTCATTTTGATTTTATCATGACTTACTAGATCTTATTTGTGCTTACACACTCTGTTTCCCCATCAGATGACCAAGATGCTGGATTTGCTGGAGGATTTCCTGGATTATGAGGGTTATAAATATGAGCGGATTGATGGAGGCATCACTGGAGCTCTCCGACAGGAAGCCATTGACAGATTTAATGGTGAGAGCAGCTAGAGAATTCTAGGTGATATATGACACGAAAAAACTATATTTCAACATTAAACATTTTTCAAAAAATGGTGACTAGAGATAACATGTTATTTCCTCCCTACTCTGTTCACTTGTAAGAAGGTTTCTCCAGGTTAAAAAGGAGGTTAGTGTATGTGCCGGTTCAAAGGTGAGCGTGCGGTGTAAAGGGGGCAGAGTTGTGTTGGAACGGAGTTGAGGTGTGTTGCTGATGGGGGAGACGACAAGATGTAGGAAATAAAGTGTGCTAACTGTGTAACGTAAACGTTGTGTTTAATTGAGTTAACATGTTAGCAGAGGATGGTTGAAGAATGCCAGCTAGTTATAAAGTTCTGCCGAAGTTTGCTGAAACCAGGCCATACAAGTGTTGAAAAAAAGAAAGTTAATATCTGGACGTGGGTTACCGAGCTCGACACAAAGAAGCAAGCCCTCGCTGTCGCCTTGGGGCTTGTTTTTGCCCCCATTTTTCTTGAGCTGAACTCAAAGATCTAAGACTTTTTCTATGTACACAAAAGGCCTATTTTTCTTAAATATTGTTCACAAATCTGTCTAATTCTGTGTTAGTGAGCACTTTTCCTTTGCCGAGATAATCCATCCACCTCACAGGTGTGGCATATCAAGATGCTGATTAGACAGCATGATTATTGCACAGGTGTGCCTTAGGCTGGCCACAATAAAAGGCCACTCTAAAATGTGCAGTTTTACTGTATTGGGGGGGGTCCGAGGGGTTCTGAAAATCGGTCAGTATCTGGTGTGACTACCATTTGCCGCACACAGTGCAACACATCTCCTGTGCATAGAGTTAATCAGGTTGTTGATTGTGGCCTGTGGAATGTTGGTCCACTCCTCTTCAATGGCTGTGCGAAGTTGCTGGATATTGACAGGAACTGGCACATGCTGCCGTATTTGCCGATCCAGAGCATCCCAAACATGCTCAATGGGTGACATGTCCAGTGAGTATGCTGGCCTTGCAAGAACTAGGATGTTTTCAGCTTCCAGGAATTGTGTAGAGATCCTTGCAACATGGGGCCGTGCATTATCATGCTGCAACATGAGGTGATGGTCGTGGATGAATGGCACAACAATGGGCCTCAGGATCTTGTCACAGTATCTCTGTGCATTCAACATACCATCAATAAAATGCACCTGTGTTCGCTGTCCAAAACATATGAATGCCCATACCATAACCCCACCGCCACCATGGGCCACTCGATCCACAATGTTGACATCGGCAAACCGCTCACCCACACAACGCCATACACGCTGTCTGCCATCTGCCCTGTACAGTAAAAACCGGGATTCATCCATGAAGAGCACACCTCTCTAAGGTGCCGGACGCCATCAAACGTCGGTTATGACTGGTATAAGTTGGTTGCAGTCAGGTCGAGACCCCAATGAGGACGACGAGCATGCAGATGAGCTTACCTAAGACGGTTTCTGACAGTTTGTGCAGAAATTCTTTGGTTATGCTTCCTGACGCTGTGCTGGCTTTTAAGCTATTGGACACGGCTTGCCACGATTAAAAAACAGACAGCTAGCACTGACGGCCTGCACAGAGTTGACGTTTTCGTCTATGAAATCAGCTCTGAAACGGATTTTCAGAGGAAAACGGAATTCAAGTGAACCAGGGCGTGGCATTTTTCACCGCACAAAGATCACAAGGAGGAGGAGAACAGAACGCTGCAAAGTGGGCAACCAGAGCAGCCATGACCAGGGACTAATCCACTGGATAAATACGGTAAGAGATCCCAGATGTGCTATTTGCCAGTGCACATTTCATTAGGCTAAAGACTGTCCACACTTAATGCTCAATTGAAACAGAAGTTGTCAAGGTTGACATCCCACTCCTGCTGAGTAAGACGTCACTGAAGAAAGCAGGGACAATTTTGGACATGGAAAAGGACAGTGCAGTGATGTTCAAACAGTCCATTCCTCTTGAATTTACTAGTTCTGGACATTACTGTGTCGATATCAGAGACAAAGACACTAAAAAAGATCAAACTGAAGAGGAAGTTGTAACAGTGACAGACGATATGTCTCCAGATGAGAAACACAAAATCCTTCTGAAGCTCCATAAGCAGTTTGGTCACGCGTCGGCAGACAGGCTAGACAGGCTACAGAGGCTCATTTACAGTTCAGGAAATAAGGACAAAGAATGCTTTAATATTCTACAACAAATAGTATATGACTGTGAAATATGCAAAGAAGTACAAACTAAAGTACAAAAGGACAAAGCTAAAGCCTGCTGTGGGGTTGCCCATGGCTTCGGAATATAACGAGACAGTGGCAGTGGATCTGCACGAGTTAGAACCAGGTTCATGGTATCTTCACATCAATGACCACTTTACACGTTTCAGCGCCGGAAACATTGTGAAAACAAAGAAGTCATCTGAAATTGTCAACTCTTTCATTCACACTTGGATAAGTGTCCATGGCACTCCCCAAAAGCTGTACAGTGATAATGGAGGGGAATTCAACAACAAAGAGATCAGAGACATGGCTGAAAACTTTAACATTTAAACAAGAACAACAGCTGAATACAGTCCCTGGAGCAACGGACTACTCGAGTGACATAACCAAACAGTCACCGAGATCATCCTGAAGGTCAAACGAGAAAATAGATGTGACTGGGACACTGCCCTTGACTGGGCCCTCATGGCTAAGAACAGTATGTTGAATGTGCATGGTTACAGTCCATACCAATTAGTGTTTGGACAGAATCCTAACCTTCCGTGTTAGTTGATAAATTGCCTGCTCTAGAAGGTACTACTGTGCTAAAGTAGGAGAACACATTTCTGCTTTATATGCTTCTAGGAAAGCATTCACAGAAGCAGAGTCTTCTGAGCAAATAAGAAGGGCACTACGTAGGCAGCTTAGGCCCACAGATGACATCTATGTGACTGGTGACAAGGTCTATTACAAAAGGATAGACTGTCCTCAGTGGAAGTGGCCAGTGGTAGTTATTGGTCAAGATGGAGCTGCTGTGTTTGTAAGACATAGGGGGACTCTTGTTAGAGTACATCAATCCAGGCTCTGTAAGACAAACACACAGGATCAGGAATCTCAAGATAAGCAAAATGAACAAGACAACAGCCCAAAAGTAAGTGAAAAAGGTAGCTTAAACAATGTAGCAGATCGTTCAGATAGTAAAGAAAACAAAGACAGTGACCAAGAAAACACCAGGGAGTTAAAGGAGAACTCCACTTCTAGAACAACAATTGTCAAATTATTTACTCACCCCCTTGTCATCCAAGATGTTCATGTCTTTCTGTCTTCAGTTGTGAAGAAATTATGGTTTTTGAGGAAAGTATTTCAGGATTTTTCTCTATATAATGGACTTCTTTGGTGCCCTGATTTTGAACTTCCAAAATGTAGTTTAAATCCAGTTTCAAAGGGCTCTAAACGATCCCAGCCGAGGAAAAAGTGTCACGATCACAGTGAAACGATCAGTCATTTTTTTTCGGGAAATACATTTTTTATACTTTTTAAGCACAAAAGCTTGTGTAGCACAGGCTCTGGGATGCGTGTTCACGATGCTACGAGAACAACCCATTACTGATTTGTAGCATCGTGGACGTGCATCCCAGAGCCTGTGCTACACAAGCTTTTGTGCCTAAAAAGTATAAAAAATTTTAGTTTTCGAAAAAAATTACAGATCGTTTCATTAGATAAGACCCTTCTTCCTCGGGCTGGGATCGTTTAGAGCCCTTTGAAGCTGCATTTAAACTACATTTTGGAAGTTCAAAATCGGGGCACCAATGAAGTCCATTATATGGTAATTGGAAAATGCTTTCCTCAAAAACCATAATTTCTTTACGACTGAATACAGAAAGACATAAACATCTTGGATGACGAGGGGGTGAGTAAATTATTTGTAAACTGTGTTCTGGAAGTGGAGTACTCCTTTAAATACAGAAGAAATGGTTCATCCTAGTATGACACAAACTGAAACAGATCATGATGTGTGTGTGGTAATCCTGTCTCTTCAGCTGGTGTAAAGCTAAAAACAGGACAGACTGTAACATTTATGAAACAGGACAGTGGTGGTCTGCAGAGAGCCAAGGTTTTAAGCAGAGCAGGCAAAGCCTCTGGAAAATATAAAAACTGGTTTAATCTGCAACATATTGAACAAGATAGCAGTGATGGGCAAAAAGAGTCATTGGATATGTCTTGTGTTGATTATCTTCACATTGAATCAACTGATAAAGAGTCTGATGTACTTACAACAAAAGACATTTCATTTAATGCAGCTAAACAAGATGAAATAGTCAATTGATACAAAAACAATGTTTTTGGAGAAGTTGATGATGCAGGTCAAAAGTGTGTCTCTACCAGATGGGTCTGTAGTCTCAAAGAAACTCAGAATGGCATTGTGCCTAAAGCACGATTTGTAGCCAGAGGTTTTGAAGAGCTTAATATTCACGAGCTGCAGAAAGATTCCCCAACCTGTGCTTCTGACTCTCTTAGGCTATTATTAGCTGTAATCTGTCAAAATAAGTGGCAAGTCCATTCTATGGACATCAAATCTGCTTTCTTGCGGGGCATGCAGTTGTCCAGTGAATTTATGTCCTGCTATGTGGGAATGGACTTTGTTACTGTTAACGGTGTAGTTCATGTACATCAGCATAGTTACACTGAAAACCTACAGCCTATTTGGCTGCAAGCAGCACGTGCAGTGCAGAGGGATGTTTCTATTAATGAGACTGAAAAAGAGCAGGTTATGTCAAAAATAGGACAAATACTATGGGTTGCAAAACAAACCAGACCAGACATTATGTTTAATGTATGCAGTCTAGCATCAAATATAAGGTATGCTACAGTCCAGTCTACTCACGAGACAAATTAGGTCATTAGAAAGCTTAAATCTGAAAAGGTGACTCTCAGGTTTCAACATTTGGGAACAGTGATGCTCTAAACTTTGTCGTTTTCAGTGATGTGTCCCTTGGAAATCTCCCTGATGGGGGCACGCAAGGGGGAACATCGATTGGTCTCATGGGAGAAGGAGAAAATTTTCTCCTTTCTGTTGGCAATCCAAGAAAATTTAGACATGTGGTGAGGAGTACTCTGGCAGGGGAAACTCTAGCCCTGTCGGATGGAATAGATAATGCCATTTTTCTGACTACTCTCTTTTCTGAACTTACTACTGGAAATGCTGAGCTGAATACACTCCCGTTGATCTTTGTGACAGACAACCACCCTCTGTTTGATGCCCTTAAGTCAGCAAAACAGGTCTCTGAGAAACATCTTTGACTGGAAATAGGCAGCATAAAGAAGCTCATACAGAGTAAAAGAATCAAGAAGGTACTCTGGTCAGACACAAAAACTGAACTCGCTGACTGTCTTATAAAAAAAAGGAGCATCGGCCCTGATGTTATTGAAAGTACTCAGTGAAGGACTATGGTGCTATTGAAAGCACTTAGTTAAGGACTGGGGACTTAAGAAAAAAAAGAAACAGGAAAGGGTCATTTAAAAAAAAGACTCTATGGTAACTGTAATCTTTGTTTTGTGTGTTATTTTTTTTTGTATTTATACTTTGTTTTGTTTAAAGTATAGGGAGATTGTTAACATGTTATTTCCTCTTTACTCTGTTCACTTGTAAGAAGGTTTCTCCAGGTTAAAAATTAGGTTAGCGCATGCGCCGGTTCAAAGGTGAGCGCGCCGTTTGTTCATATTTTTCTCTCCATTTTGCCCTTACTTCCACACTAAGACGGTCAAGGAAGTCAAGGAAAGTCAAGTTTTTTGAAAATACTCTCCAATGTGGATAAATCTGAACACTGTTTTCGCGCTGTAGTGTGGACTGTGAAAACAGAGGCTTTTGAAAAAGATGATGCATCTTTAGTCATGTGACGCATGTTGTACTAATAGACATCTGTTTATACCACTAATTGTGCCTGTTATGTGTTATTCACTTTCACATTGTCGCTAAAAATATTTACTTTGTACACTCTTCATATGACAGTCCTGAAAGATGACAGAAAATGTACTCACAATTGCTGTCCTGCGGCAAAACATGAGGGCAGCTGCTTTTTAGATCAAACATGAGTGAGCGCGACATGGACGCGTCAGTGAATGATGAGATATTTCCGTAAATAAAATGATCCTGCCAGAAGAATTGCATGAAAACTTATGTTCTGTTCTGTCTGTATCATCTCAGCAAGCTTTTATGAGGTTTTACATTTTCTGACATTCCAATGTGGATGACAAACTTTTGGAAAACGCTTGAAAATGCGAATGTGGATGGAAAGTGTTTTAAAATGAAAACTCAGATTAATGTAGACGTAGCCTGAAATGTTTGAGAAGCCAGAGGTTTCATTTTAACTATTAAAATGTCATCACAAAGTCCTCTTTTCTCTCTCTCCTCTTTTGCCAGTCCAAATATTGATGATGAATGTGAATTTCAAAAGACAGTTTTTGTTTGTAAGACTCAATCCATTCTTGGAGTTGCTGAGTCAGTTGTTTTCAGATGTGGAGAAAAGTTAATGTCATATGCCAAATGCCTAATGTCTGATTCTGTAATGGCAGCTAATTTATTTTATTGTTGGGTAAGCAAAACTTGCAATTTACAAGGGCAAAATTACAGAGAACAGATATAGTTATATCGCTGTTTAAAGCATTTAGAAAGTCTGGGATCATCACTGGGATCAGATATATAAACATTTGAACAACAGTAGTGCTATAAATATATTTTTGTTTTGTATTGAGTATTTAGCTGTTTTGTGGTGTTGAGGTTGCCTTTTTTTTAATCAGTGAGATTTTAATCATTGTGTTATTTACTATGATATCTTAATGACATTTTACTGCTACTGCCAAAATGTATGAGCTAATCTTATATCACACTGAGTAATTTCATATAACTTTAAGGAATTTTCATGCAGTCGCACCCCTTTTAACACCAAGTTCTTCCTTATAGTGACTTGTTTGGAACACATCTTGCATGTTTATTCATCATGTGTATATAGTATCATCCTACTCACTGATAGCCACATAGATATATTTACATAATGGTATTTACAATTTGTGATAAACCATATTAACGGCTTAGCAAAATCTCTACTGGTTGACAGCCATTTTTTAACCACGTAATGACTAAATCAAATCTCTCTCTGTCTGTTTCGCAGCTCCTGGTGCATGTCAGTTTTGTTTTCTTCTCTCTACACGAGCGGGCGGTCTGGGAATCAACTTGGCCACCGCGGACACAGTCATCATCTTTGACTCTGACTGGAATCCTCACAATGACATTCAGGTAAGTATGAGTGTCTCATACAGTCATCACCAGCGTTCACTGATATTCACACTACTTGTTAAGGGTTTCTGTATCATGTGTCTGCCACCTAGTGGACAGTTTGTGTACAGACTTTTGAACCTTACGAAAGCATCTGTCAGGTTTCAAGGAGGGATAGTTCACCCAAAAATGAAAATTTGATGTTTGATCTGCTTACCCCCAGGGCATGCAAGATGTAAGCGAATTTATTTCTTCAGTAGAACACAAATTAAGATTTTTAACTCAAACCGTTAAATTCTGTCAGTCATGTAATGGCAGTCAATGGGAACCACTGGAGTCAAAAACATACACAGACAAAACCGAAGTAAACCCTGCGGCTCGTGGCGATAAAGTGAAGTATTAACACACAAGGCAATCGGTCTGTGCAAGAAACTGAACAGTATTTATATAATTTTTACCTCTGATCCACCGCAATGTCCACCTGTCCTGAGCGCGTTCACAACAGCCGGTGCGTGACGTGTCAACACGCTCTGGCATAGTAGACACATGCGGGGAAGCGACCTTGTCGCTTGTATAGTATAAGTCACCCACTGTTTACACGGTGCAGAGATTGTGGGTGTGACAGCTACTCAAAATGGTAATTACTTGTGCTTATCCTGATTGATTAAAAACTAGAAGATAACGTTTGCTTGCACAAACTCATCCGGGAGTGTTGGCTTTTCACCGACTCCCAACTTTTGTGAACACTCTCAGGACAGTTAGACATTGCAGTGGATCAGGGGTAAAAAATAATATAAATGTTGTTCAGTTTCTTGCACAGACCGATTGTTTTGTGTCTTAAGACCTCAATGTATCGTCACGAGCCGCAGGGTTTAATTTGGGTTTGTCTGTGCATGTTTTTTTGACTCTCAGAGCTGTGGATCCCATTGACTGCCATTATGTGACTGCAGCGGTTTGAGTTAAAAATCTTTGTTTGTGTTCTACTGAAGAAACAAAGTCACCTACATCTTGGATGCCCTGGGGGTAAGCAGATAAACATCGAATTTTCATTTTTGGGTGAACTATCCCCTTAACATATTTTAGCAAGTTCAGTGTAGCAGTTTCATGTTGAATCTTATCTCTTTCTCTCAGGCCTTCAGCCGAGCTCATCGGATTGGTCAGGCTAATAAAGTGATGATATATCGGTTCGTGACTCGGGCCTCGGTGGAGGAACGAATCACTCAGGTGGCCAAAAGAAAGATGATGCTCACACACCTGGTGGTGCGGCCTGGTCTGGGATCAAAAGCCGGATCCATGTCTAAACAAGAGCTGGATGACATCCTCAAGTTTGGCACTGAGGAGCTTTTTAAGGATGAGATTGAGGGTGGGATTGATGAGATAAATTGATTGCTTGTTTATAAATAACCTGGAAATCATTTGGTAATTTAGACAACTAAGGAACATCTTTAAATATAACGCATAGGGCATGATTGTGCCCAATAAAGAAGGTACTGAAGGTTGTTTCTTTTTTCAGCAGGGGACAATAAGGATGATGACAGCAGCGTCATTCACTACGACAATGCCGCCATCGAGCGTTTGCTAGACCGCAGCCAGGACGCCACAGATGACTCTGACATGCAGAACATGAACGAGTATCTGAGCTCCTTCAAGGTGGCCCAGTACACCGTCAGAGAAGATGACAAGGTGGGAGATGTTTTTGTGGAGTATCCAAGAGTGGGACTTTTAAGGAATGTGAAAGATTAACATTTATTCTGAAAAATTAGCTATAAGACATTTGAATTTAACATCTATCTGAAGTATGTACTGCTTACGTATATACAGTCATGTGAAAAAGTTAGGACACCCTATTGAATTCCATGGTTTTCTGTATTAGGACATAATAAAAAATTATCTGGTCCTTGGCAGGTCTTGAAATTTGGAAAATAAATCCTCAGATAAACATCATCACATGACATATCACACTGTGTCATTATTTATTTAACAAAAATAAAGCCAAGATGGAAAAGCCATGTGTGACAAAGTTAGGACACCCTATAATTCAACTGCCTGTAGATCCACTTTTAGCAGCAATAACTTGAAGCATTCATTTTCTGTGACTTTATCAGTCTCTCGCATTGTTCTGGAATTTGGACCACTCTTCTTTTCAGCGTTGTTCCAGTTTATTGAGGTTTGTGGGCATTTGCTTATGCACAGCTCTCACCACAGCATTTGAGTCAGGATGAGCTCTGGACTTGGACTGGGCTATTGCAACACCTTGATTCTTTTCTTTTTTAGCCATTCTGTTGTAGATTTGCTGGTGTGCTTGGGATCATTGTCCTGTTGCATGACCCAGTTTTGGCCCAACTTTAGATGTCGGACAGATGCCCTCGTATTTGACTCTAGAATACTTTGATATACAGAGGAGTTCATGGCCAACTCAATGACTGTGAGGTGCCCAGGTCCTGCGGCTACAAAACAAGCAAAAACTATCAGCCCTCCTCCAGCATGCTTGTCTTTTGGTATGAGGTGTTTGTGCTGATATTCTCTTTAGGTTTTAATAAACTTGGCACTGTGCATAATGGCCAAACATCTCCACTTCGGCGCGTCTGTTCAAAGGACATTATTCTAGAAGACTCTGTTTTGTTCAGATGCAACTTTGCAGACCTAAATTGTGCTGCAATGTTTTTTTTTTAGATAGAAGAGGCTTTCTTCTGCCAAGCCTTCCAAACATGCCATTTTTGTCCCATATTTTTCTAATGGTATTGTCATGAAGGCTCCAGACCAGCAAACTGCCAAAGTTTATGCTTTTATAGAGGCGCTCAGACTTGCTGATGATCAGTTAATCAAAGGTATTTAATTAGCAGTTGTTAACTGTTATTTACCCTCTTAATTCCAATGTTAACAGTAAGGGTGCCCTAACTTTTTCACACATGGCTTTTCCATTTTGGCTCCATTTTCGTTCAGTAAATAATGACACAGTGTAATTTGTCATGTGTTGTTTGTCATTTGTCATGGTATCGTGATAACAAAACTGTCTCAATAAAAACGCACAGAGAAAACAGACTTGATGAAGCCATATTGTGCCAAAGCATAATGGCCCAAAACACAACTTTAATGACCTTTTATGTTAGAATATTTAAAAAAAACTACACTTTTTGCCTAGAAGACCTATATCGTTTCATATCTTCATGATAATATTGAGACAGTTTTGTTATCACGATACCATGATATTGATAATATCGTTACGTCCCTATACACTACCATTCAAAAGTTTAGGGTCAGTATGTTATTTTTGTTTGTTTTTTTAAGAAATAGGTATTTTATTTAGCAAGGACGCTATTTATAATGTTGCAAAAGATTTCAAATTCAAATGAATTATTTTGAGCTTTATGCAAAATTATTCAGCACAACTGTTTTCAGCATTGATAATAATAAGAAATATTTCTTGCACACCAAATTAGCATATGTCTAAAGATTGTCAATGATGTCTAAAGGATCATGTGACACTGAAAACTGGAGTAATGGCTGCGGAAAATTACAGATTTTTAAAAATATACTCAAATATTAAACAATTTTTTAAAAATATTTCACAATACTACTGTTTTTACTGTATTTTTGATCAAATATATTCAGCCTTGGTGAGAATGAGACATAAAAAATTGACATTTTTGACATACAGTAATAGTATAGAGCTATAAAAGTAACGTGTCTTAAACAATTTAGTCTTGCAAGAATGTGATTAGAAATGTTTAAGTTATATTTATATCTATATATAGATTTTTCCTTAAAACTCTAGAAGATACTGGAGATTACTGGGGTCTGTTTTCAGGAGAAACATTCTTTAAAGCAGAAGATGTTCTCCATTTCCACTCTATAGAATATTGTTGGTGTCTTTGAGAAACAAATGATATATTAAGGAGATCTCATTTGTTGTTGCGTGTCCAGATAGAGGAGATAGAGAGAGAGATCATTAAGCAGGAAGAGAATGTGGATCCTGATTACTGGGAGAAACTCTTAAGGCACCACTACGAACAGCAGCAGGAAGATCTGGCCCGAAATCTCGGCAAAGGAAAGAGAGTCCGCAAACAGGTCAACTACAATGACGCAGCACAGGAGGACCAAGGTAAAATGTTAAAATGAATTAATTTTAGTCATTTCTTAGTATTTAGAATGTTGAATTTTGCTTCAGCCCTTGAACTTTTTTTTTTAACCTGATGATCATGTTCTCCAGAATAATTTGCAAACAACTCGAAGAGCGTGTTGTGCTTAAACGAAAGAACATCTGACTGTCTGTACAAAGGAGTCACATGGTCTATGTATCAAATTCGATTATTTTATTAGTGACCTAAAAAGAGTCAGCCATCTGCAATATTTTTCTATTTTATGTCAAAATGTTTCTTTGTTGTAAGTTTGTCAAGGATTCAATTGAATTTTGAATCTTGGATTTTCAGTGTGGTCTCAGACTTTTGGACCCCACTGCATTTTAATTAGCCCGTTCTTCTTGCCTACTATTGCAATAAACCATGTTTGTGCTTGTCATATAAATGTAGCATATTATCTCATTTAGATCTCCAAAATTACATCTTGTAGCAGCTTCATTCTTGGCGTGTGGTTTACTACTTTACTTTTGATTGAGTGGGAAAGAAAGACTATATCCCACGCACTGCTGTTTTGGTCAGGTTAGAACAGCCACATGCAGTTGACTCAAAAACGGCTACATCCACAACACCCAGGGGATGCCAGAGTGTGGCAGCTTTTCATTTATGTGTCAAAAAGAGAAAAACAAATGGTCAGGAAGAAGACAAATAACAAAAATGAAAAAGGAGGTTTTCTCCAAAAAGGAACAATATAAAATTTATGGTTTTGTGATGTCGCTTATGGCTGCGTAATTACAGTGATAAGTAAGATAAACTGTAGGTACACATACTTTTCTTTGTGTATCCAAGCAGCCTGACTCGTTGCAGCAGAATATATTACATATGCACAAAGAACAATCTCCTGGCCTTTTTAAAAATTTGACAGCGGCCTTGCTTCGATAATTGACATTTGTGGGTTTTCGTTTTGGTTTAAGCAGTCCTGTGTTTTCCTGTAGGACTAAATCATTCTCTCTGACAGCTGAATTTGAACAGAGCGCTTGTGCAGAGTTAGATAAATGGAGATAAAGAACATTTTGTCGCAAAAGAGCCAAATATGAATCGATCGCATCTGTCTTTTTTCCACTGTTGGAGAAGGTTGCCAGACTGATTTATAAGATTTTGTTGGGCTTTATTTGAGGGTTCTGGTGAATGGAAATTGTTTGACCACTGCTGAACGTGCTCTGTACTGTGGTTTCTTTTTGATTGTTTATTACTGACAGTGCTCTTTTCTCTATGCTGTTCCATATACAGAGTGGCATGCTGACATTTCAGATAACCAATCAGAATACTCCGTGGGCTCAGAGGAGGAAGATGAGGACTTTGATGAGAGACCTGAGGGTGAGTAGCAAACAAACACACTATCAGTTCCCATTCACATATTCTTTTTAGTAACAAAAATAAACATAATAAAGCGTTTAGGGGCCTATGATTTTTTGTGTTGCGGAAAACACACACTGAATTGCGGAATATAGTCATAAAAATGAAATTTGTCCAATTTGGGATGAATAAATCAAAAGTAGGTCAGTCCACTTAAATCACGATATGGACTAGTGTCTGTGAATATTATGACACAGAAATACTATTTAAATACAAACCTGCATGTTCTGCGTGCCTCTGCATGCCTCTGTTTCATTTACTACACACAAACCGAAGCGTGCATGACATTGCCGCCTCAATATATGAGTATGTGAACAAATAAAAATAATATTTAGAACTGCTCTGAGAATCACTTCATGAATATTTTACTGTTTCTTATGAGAAAAACTATCGTCATATCATATACAAACTGAAACTTAATGGTCTTTACAGCAACCTTTTAAAATAAAAGTTTGGTTTAACTTGAACAAACTGTGACAGAAATATATTACTTAATGTATTGATAGTACTACTACTAATAATAAAATTATTATTAAAACATTATTTTTAAGGAATATTTACCAGAAATTATTTATCAGAAAAATTGTAAATACCCAACACAGGATTTCTGGGGAAAAAAAAGAATGATAAAATAATTAATTAGTCATGCTTTTGATTATTAAAATTTTACGAAACCATTAAAATGGAATCCAGGTAATTGATGGAAAATAGAATTTAGTAAAAATTAAAACATTTCATAGAGCCTTAAAAATGTAATATTTGTTGAACTTTTAACAAATTGCTGCTAAATTGTATAAGTTTCACGATTTCAATTAATCCGACATACTTTTTGATTGTGATTTTTTAAATTTAACCATTAAAACAGAGTCTAGAAAAATTAAAACAGAAAAAACAGATTCCAGAAAAAATAGACGGAATTTGGGAAAAATAGAACAGATTTCATAGGGCCATAAATGTTATAACTACTAATAAAATATCATGATATATTATTATTATTATTATTACTTATTATTTATAATTAAGTTATAAATTATTATAAGTTATTTATAGTTAGGTTGGAATAATGTTCAGTTGAACTAACAATAAACAATATGTTTACAGCATTTATTAATTAATTAAGGTTATTGTTATTTCTACATATACTAATAGAATTTGAACTTTTTAAACTGTGTATGTTGACATTAGTTAATGTATTATGAATGAATGAGAACAATATCATATTTATACAATATTAAGTTTATAAAACAATATTATATTTATAAATTAATATTAATGTTAAAATGTTTAATAAAAAATATTTATTCTTAATGTACATGAATTGATACTAATGCTAATGCGTTGACGGATTGAACAATATTGCAAAGTGTTGGAATGGAATATAAAATATATGTGACCCTGGACCACAAAACCAGTCATAAGGTTCAATTTTTTAAAAATTATGTTAGATTTATACAGCATCTGAAAGTTGAATAAATATGCTTAAGCTTGTTAGGATAGGACAATATTTGGCTGAGATACAACTACTTGAAAATCTTGAATCTGAGGGTGCAAAAAAATCTAAATTGCCTTGAAAGTTGTCCAAATGGAGTCCTTAGCAATGCATATTACTAATCAAAAATGAAGTTTTGATATATTTACGGTAGGAAATTTACAAAATATTTCATGGAACATGATCTTTACTAAATATCGTAATGATTTTTGGCATAAAAGAAAATGAGATCATTTTGACCAATACAATGTATTGTTGGCTATTGCTACAAATATACCTGTGCTTATATATGTATATAAATAATCCCCCTAACAAAGAATTAAACTAGTAAAACAATTTCTGCATTTATGAATGTTATTTTTTACAAATAGAGTAAGATTAAAAGTTTAATTAATATTAAAAACTATTAAAATAAAACTGTTAAAAAGTATTCAGTGAGTGTTGCACATGCAAGCTTCACGCACAAATGTACAAATATGACTACAAAACCTTTTGGCTCCTTTTAGACTAATTAAGATATTTATTTGCTCCTTTTGTGCCTCTTTTGCTACCTTGTTGGGACGTCTTGTGGTTTTGTCAGGTTTTGCTTTTCTTCTGAAGACACATTTGCAGTTTATGTATTGCAGCTGTTCAGGATAATGTATCCTTCCTGTGCTGTAACCCTGTTTCCTGATGCTGGCTCAGTGAGATGGACATGTTGAACTGATCTCTTGGCTGACTTTCCTCTCCCCTCGTCCAGGTCGCAGACAGTCACGCAGGCAGCTCCGAAACGAGAAGGATAAACCACTGCCACCCCTGTTGGCCAGAGTTGGCGGCAACATCGAGGTATTTTGCAGTTTTTCTTTATTAGTTCATTTGTGTTGGCACAACTATTGTAAATGGCCATTAAAAGGCATGTTCACATGCTTAGTGTAAAATCAACACACGCCTATTGGTCACAGTTTAATGTGATTTATAGTGTATTTTCCGAGTGTTTGCTTATCTGAAGGTCGCCTGCGTGTCCAGTATATACAGGGTCTCTGGATTCATGCCTCTCATAATTAAATTGACTGACATACAGCTGGAGATAACGGGGCTGCATTTTTCCACTTTTGAGAATTGCCCAGTAACGTTTCATAATGTCACTAAAATCATGTCTGTTTTTCGTATGAGGCCTGATTAGATTAAAACAATTCGCATAAAAATGGAATCTTCTTCCTAATCGTGTGTCTGTGTGTGATTATCAGGTATTGGGCTTTAATACGCGCCAGAGAAAAGCCTTCCTGAATGCTATCATGAGATGGGGGATGCCAGCTCAGGACGCCTTCTCCTCTCAGTGGCTCGTGCGAGACCTCCGTGGCAAGAGTGAAAAAGAGTTCAAGTATGATTTTCTTTACCAGTAAATGTGTTTGGAAAATGTAATTCGATACAGACGTGTGTAAACTTCAGACTTGGGTACCGCTAAGGAAACTTTCTCTCTTTTCCGTTGACTTTGTTTCTCTGGCAGGGCGTACGTGTCGCTCTTCATGAGGCACCTCTGTGAGCCGGTGGCTGACGGTTCAGAGACATTCGCTGACGGTGTGCCGCGCGAGGGGCTCTGCAGGCAGCCGGTTCTCACACGCATAGGGGTCATGTCTCTTGTAAAGAAGAAGGTCAGTATCTATCTGTCTCATTTCAGAGTGATAACAGGCCTTTTGGACTGTGGACTATGCATAGATCACGATGGTTGACCAGATGATTGTTTTTGATTAGCGAGGTTGACTTTATTTATAGTATTTATTTTTAAGGAGACCTATTATGCCCCTGTTTACAATATGTCATATAAGTCTAAGGTGTCCCAGAATGTGTCAGTGAAGTATTAGCTCAAAATACACCACAGATCATTAATTATATAAGATTCTCAAATTGCCTATTTTGAGTGGAAGCAGAAAAACGCTATTTCATACGTCTCTTTACATGCAATGAGCTGCTGCTTCCCGTCCCCTATTCCAAAATGGAGCTGTGCCTGTATAGCTCACATCTCAGATACTCTGATAATAAATTTGTTTGGTTTTGATTATCATGTCTGTCGTGCTTAAATTATGCGTTTTATAGCCATATCAGTTTAAAATTCTGATATACGGTTTTCTTGAGCCGGGATTCGAACTCGGGACGCCCGTAGAGCAACAACGCTTTATGTTGGCACGCTGCCCACAAGGCTATCGGCGCCGACGTCAGTAAGATTTTTTATTAAAAAAATGAATACTTAAACATTCATAGATTAAATTGTTCAGAACTGACAGTGAAGACATCTACGTTGTTACAATAAAAATGAGTTACAATGTTACTATTTTTACTGTATTTTTGATTAAATAAATGTAGCCATGGTGAGGATAAAAAAACGTTTGTCAAATACATTTTACTGACCCTAAACTTTTGACCGGTAGTATATGTTCTTAATATTAATACATTAAATGATGCTTTACCATGCTATGCTTTATATTTTACACAGCTGATAAAATCATCTTGGATAAGTTTTAAGCATCACTGCTACAGCCATACACATTCAGACAGATATCACTGTCTCATTCTGTTTTTTAAGTGTCCTGTTTTGAGTGTTAAAATAGTTAAACTGTAAAACATGTGTTGAAAATCCTGCATTCTTTTTTTGTTGTTGTGCTCCACCTAGCTGTGATAGATAGATAGATAGATAGATAGATAGATAGATAGATAGATAGATAGATAGATAGATAGATAAATGCACACATGCATTTGAGTTTTACTGAGGCAGGTGTGTTTCACATTGTGTGCAGGTGCAAGAGTTTGAGCACATTAACGGGAAATGGAGCATGCCTGAACTCAAGCCAGAGATTACTGTGGACTCCAAGAAATCGTCAAGAGCTTCTTCACCTGCCATTAAGACAGACACTCCCACACCTGAAATGAGCTGCAACAACACACCGTGCACCTCCAAACCAGGTACAAACCCACGCAAAATCCTCATATGCAGCCCGAAGAGAGAATCTCTCACACACACAGAGTCTTCACCTGCCGTAACCTGTAACCTGTTCCCACAGCCACTCCCTCTCCACCTGACAAGATAGAAAAGGGCTTGAAAGAGGTTGAAAAAGACGAGTGTGAATCCCTGACAGAACCAGAAAGAGAGAGAGAGAAGGAAAAAGCAAAAGAAGGAAAGGAGGGGGAGAGTGTGGAAAGCGCAGAACAAGGAGAGGTATGTGTGTATGTGTGTTGCCTACATTTTGGAGACCATCCAACAAGGAAAACAACTTAATAAGCATACCAAATTATGTCTTAATGGAAATGTATGAAAGGTTTGTGTAATGGTTAGGTTTAGGGGTTATAAAATAGGATTAGCTCAATATAAAAAATATAGGTAAGAAGAATAGAAAACAATATCCAGCATAATAAACCAATGTGTGTGTGTGTGTCAGGGTGTGGCAAGGATTATATTAATAGGTAGGTTTAGCAAAACTCTATGTGAACCTTTCTGTATAAATATACTATTTTAAAAAGTGTGAAGGACCATGTGTGTATGCTTGTTTTATGTAGATAAAATTACTGACACCACACAGTATTCATGCTTCCAGCGATGGATCTAATGATCTGTTAAAGAAGTATTTCACTTCCAGATCAAAAATTTACCGATAATGTACTCACCCCCTTGTCATCCAAGATGTCTTTCTTTTCTTCAGTCATAAATTATGTTTTTGGAGGAAAATGCAGTTTCAGTGCAGCTTCAAAGGGCTCTAAACAAGCTCAGCCGAGGAGCAAGGATCCCATCGAGTACATTATCAGTAAATGTTTGTTCTAGAAGTGAACTACTCCTTTAAACATTAAATTATATTGTTTATTTTTAAGTTAGAATAAAGTGACACCTGTGATTTAGTGGCATAGACTACATTTCAGAGGTTTGGGGTTGGTAAAATGTGTTTATGTATTTGAATGAGGTCTCTTGTGTCCCCCAAGGCTCTATTTATTTAATCAGAAATGCAGTAATATCATGAAATAGTATTGCAATTTCAAATAACCTTTTTCTATTTTGATGTATTTTAAAATCGAATTTATTCCTGTGATGCAAAGCTGAATTTTCTGCAGCCATTACTCCAGTCATCAGTGTCACATTCCTTCAGAAATCATTCTAATATGCTGATTTGGTGCTCAAGAAACATTTCTATTAATGTCAATGTTTATTACTTGATTCTTAGTACTGTGTTGTTATCTAAATGATTCACAGCTGTGTTTTTGTTTACTGATAGTTGTTCATGACTCCCTTGTTTGTCGTGAACAGTTGAACTGGCCACAGTTCTTCAGAAAAATATTTTAGGTCCCACAAATTCTTTGGTTTTTCAGCATTTTTGTGTATTTGAACCCTTTCCAACAATGACTGTATGATTGTGAGATCCATCTTTTCACCCTGAGGACAACTGAGTGACTCATATGCAACTGTTACAGAAGTTTCAAACACTCACTGATACTCCAGAAGGAAAAACGATGCATTAAGGGGTGTGAAAACTTTTGAATAGAATAGTGTACATTTTCCTTATTTTGCCCAAATATAATATTTTTTTCATTTAGTACTGCCCTTCAGAAGCTACAGAAGATTTTTTCAGAAGAAAAATTTAGTACTGCCCTTCAAAAAGTTTTCAACAAGCTGCAGCTTTACCTTCTGAAGCATCAGATACTTACATGTTACCCAGAAAAATGGAAAAATTGGAAAGTTAAATTTACCCTGAGGACAAACCTTAACTATCACTAAAAAAAAAAGCTGTGGATCATTTTCAAGTTGACTTTTGAATGGGGTCATTTTTATAAATGTAACTATTATTTTGTCTTGTGGACTATTTGTAAACGTCTTTTGTGTGAAGTAGCTTATTCAGGTTAGTACTAAATAAAAAATAACATGCATTTTGTATGATCCCTCATATTTTGGTAAAATAATGAACATTTTCCAGATTCTGGTGTATGTAAACTTTTGACACCATCTGTATAATGTAAAATATATATGAAAATACAAAACAGTTACATTATTCAAATAGTTATTGCATTACTGTTTTGATCAAATAAATGCAAGTAAATGTGAAATATCCCTCCACTTTATTGTACGAAACAATAAATTGCCATAATCCACAACATGTCCTGATGGAAATATAAAGGCCCAAATCTCCAACAAACTGGGTGTTTTAGCCCCATGCACTTGGTCATGTAATGCAAACCAGCTTTCTTCCAGGATGTCTGAAAAAGCAGGAAGCAAACAGTCCCAAACCTTTCATTAGCTAAGTGTACTTAGCTAAACATCTGCTATAATGTAATATAATAAACATCTGTTGTAAAATAATGAAATTTTGATTTGATTTATTTGTTGTTTGATACAAAATGATTTTGGCTGTTTAGAGCTTGAATGGCCATTCCGGAGTGCCTGAGGAAGCTAGAAATGCCTCTACAAGTATTTGTTTGTAAACAGTAATTTCATCTATGTACATATGACATACAAAAAAGAATGTGTTGCTTTCTCTTTTGCCAGACGTCCACCACAGTTAAAGAGGGTGAAAAAGATCCTGTAACCACCAGTGAAAAAGCTCAGACATCTGAAAGTCCAACAAAAGCTTCTGACGACTCAAAAACAAAAGAAAGCCTTGCCATCTCTCAATCTTCTCCGAAAGAAAAGAGTGAGAAAGAAAAACAAGAGGAGGAGAGTGCTGAAAAAGAGGCCTCCCTGGAGAAAACATCAGATTCTCCATCTGTTAAAGACGAGAGCAGAGGTATCTGCGGTGGGAAATGGCTGGAGTGCCAGTCAGTTATTTTATTGTGATTTGTGTTTGATTGTTGTCTGTCATTACAGAGGCTTTGAAAGGGGACAAGGGAGAGAAAAGAGAGAAGACTGGAGAAGAAAAGGAGAAGAGTGAAGGGTCATCACCTCCCACAGAAACAACAGAAAAGAAAGAGAAATTAGATCAATCTTCTGATGTCAAAAAAGGTGAACGTTACAGTGCTACTCTTTCTTTATATAGTTGCATAGAGAAGAATGAAAGGCTACTGTGTCAAGGTTGTTTATACAGTCTATCATACATTTTCTTAAAAAGCACTTTGCCTAAAGTTGATGGTGCAGCCATCAGTACGACTGAATTTTAGCCTTCATTTATTTTTGTTTTAATGTAGGGAAGAAATAACTAAACACAATGTAAACATGTTTTTCTTTTTCATCGGCCCACAGAGGAGGTAAAGGGTGAAAAGGATGCTGTGAAGGAGGTAAGAGGGCAGAGGGAGGAGGTGCCCAAAGGTAACGGCAAACCCATAGAGCGCCCACGGTTTATGTTCAACATCGCAGATGGAGGATTCACAGGTAAATACAAATGAAACTGTACAAATAAAACTGCTGTGCCATTTTGTCTGCTATAATGCTTTCATTGATTTGCTCAGGGAGGTGCTCAGTATTTGTGTCAATCATCTGAGCCATAAATGATTTTGACCAGCCACGTCAAGTCAGTGCTGAATTTACACAGCCCTACCAAAACACTATATATATATATATATGTATATATAGTGAATAAAATATATGTAGAATATATGATAAATACATGTTGTGCACAGGTTTAAAAAATTATACATACATACAAACACACACAAAATATTTTCTGTATTTTCTACATTGTTGATATCTGTGATCTCTAAAAGTAAACTTCTAAAAAATGTCCTGAATATTTCTACCTCTTTTAACTTTTTTTGCCGTTTTGAAATATATATTTTACCATTTTTTGGTGGATTTGATGAATAAAAAGTTAAGTTAAAAAGAACAGCATTTATTTAAAACAGAAATCTGTTCTAATAATACAAGTCTTTACTATAGATTTTTATCCATTTAACACATCCTTGCTGAATGAACATATTATTTCTTTAAAAAAAAAAAGGAAAAAAAATGTACTGACCTCTTGAAAACTTCTTATTCTTTTTATTCATCATAGTATCCTGAAACAAAATATCACATGTCCCAAAAGAGTTTTCAACATTTATTATAAATCAGCAATTTAGAATGATTTCTGAAGGATCATGTGACACTAAAGACCGGAGCAATGATGCTGGAAATTCAGCTTTGCTTCACAGGAATAAATTATATTTTAACGTATATTAAATAGAAACCTGTATTTTTAAATTGCAATAATATTTCACAAAATAATTTTTTTTTAATTTTGAGACTAATACTATGAATAATTGGTATGCAGTAAGGGTGGATACTATAATGGGAGTATTGAGAATATAAAGGCAGAGTTCAGGAGTAGTAGTCATTTTCCCACAAATTCTGGGAAATTATTTGAAGATGAGTGTAATGACCAATACCAGTCACCTGACTAATATCATCAAGATGCAGATCACTTAAAAAAATATTGTATTTGAGTTTTTCTTACATTTCAAAACTGTTTACTACCCAGATATGCCACAAGTGGTTAAGCAAAAGAAACTTAAAATGCATTAAAAATCTCACTGATTCCAAACTTTTTTTCCTTTGTTTCTTTCTTTCTTTTTTTTTTTTTTGCTGTTTGGCAGGACTTCCTTAGCACTTTCATGAGCTGTGGGCAAAATACACATTTCACACACAACTAATTTTCAAAGGCAGTCAAAGGAGAAAAATGTTGTTTGTTTCCTGATGGTGTAATCATGACATCTACCAGTAGGGGCTAACTGGATTATGTTTAGCAACATAGTTTTTTTTTTTTTTTTCAATTTTGCTTGGTCCTAATAGCACAGAAGTTATACCCTGCAACTTTAAGGATGCAGTTGCAATAATCGTATTGCTAGTTCAGTGGATCACATCACTCATAGTAGCGATTCTGCCGCTTCTAAGTGTCTGGCCATCGTACTCGTTACCACATCTTGACCTTTATCCATGTTTATCCTTAAATCATCATGTTAGTTGTTTGCCAAGTATTGACAAGCACACCAATGTGTGCCAGGTAATTGTGGAAACATTACGTAAAGGTGCTGGCTCATGTAAATTGAAGCATGTACTGTTATGATAAAACGCAGTGGAGCAGTGTGTTGTCGAGGTAAAATGACAGTGTGGTCACATTCTGAAGAGCAGTTTAGCTTCTGTTGAGCGGTTTTACCAGGAACAGCAAGCAGTGATTTCATCTGTCAGTGGTTTACGAAGGCTTCCCTTAGATTAGTTTCCATCGTTCACCATTGATTATTTCCTAAAATGACTTGTGTTGAAATACGAAAACCTATGATTTCATGCATTCTGCTTATATTCATGGTCAATCAGTATGTAAACGTACACTTGCGTGTTTATGTCTGGTGTGCAGATACTGTATAAGTGCATACATCAATATTTCTCTGCGAGACTAATACTATGAATAATTGGTATGCGGTAAGGGTGGATACTGTAATTGGGAGTATTGAGAATATAAAGGCAGAGTTCAGGAGTAGTAGTCATTTTCCCACAAATTCTGGGAAATTGTTTGAAGATGAGTGTAATGACCAACACCAATCACCTGACTAATATCATCAAGATGCAAGTCACTTGAGAAAAAAATATTGTATTTGAATTTTTCTTACATTTCAAAACTGTTAACTACCCAGATATGCCACAAGTGGTTAACTAAATCATAAAATGCAACTGTAAATATTTTAATTGATGATGCAAGTTGCATCAGTTATCAGCAGATATTAGAAGATTTTAAGGTCAGCATTGCATATTTAATTGTGCATGCTTATTTCTCATTTTTACAACTGCCATCATGTAATACTCAAGATAACTGTTAACAAGCGCTGGACAACGATTAATCATGATAAATCGCATCCAAAATAAATGTTTTTGTTTATATAACATACTTTATGTGTGTGTACTGTGTTTATTATGTATAGATGAAGACGCACATATATTATGTACACAAAAACTTTGATTTTGGATGCGATTAATCGCAATTAATCATTGCCCAACACTATCGTTAACACTTTACAATAAGGTTCACTAGTTAACATTAGTTAACTACATTAGATAACATGAACTAAGAATGACCAATACTTCTACAGCATTCATTAATCTTAGTTAATGTTAATTTCAGCATTTACTAATGTATTATTAAAATCACAAATTGTGTATGTTAATGTAAGGCACTGTAAACTAACGTGAACAAGTGACTGTATTTTTAATAATAACATTAAGAAAGATTAATAAATTGTGTAATAAATTTATTGTTCATTCAGTGTTCATTCATGTTAGTTAATACAGTAACTAATGTTAACAAATAACATCATATTGTAAAGCATTACTAGTAGGGCTGTTAAACGATTAATCGCAATTAATCGCATGCAAAATAAAAGTTTGGGTTTGCCTAGTATATGTGTGTGTACTGTGTAATTATTATGTATATATAAATTCAAACACATTTATGTATATATTTAAGAAATATTTACAAGTATATTTATTTATATATATATATATATATTATTTTATTATCAATATATCCAAACTAGTATCAACATTTAATATTAATTTATTTTTTTTTAGCCTTAACACAAAATGAATTGGCTTTTTGGTATCTGCTATTATTTTATTTGTTTTTTTATCTGTGCAATATTTTATCTGTGCATCCCTGATTAAACATTTCCATCTCTTAATATTTACCTTCCCTCTGCTAGCAGGCTAGCGGTCATTTGTCCGGTCTATTATTTTCCAGACCCAGTTACTATAAATAGTTTCAGTTCCCAGAAGCCAATCACTTTAAGTAGTTTAATTTACAACTTTAAAGGAGAACAACTAAACATCAAGGGGTTTATACTTAACGTCCATAAACATTTCACTAGCGCTGAGAAAACATTTCAAGCAAACACTAAGCATGCAGCCCACACTCTTAGAGTAGTTTATAGCTAGATAACTCGATTTACACGCTGGCTAGCTTTGTTGTCGGAGGATTGTTACCTTTTGTTTATTTATTCGTCAGCAGGTATAAACAGATTGTAAATGGTATCTGACCGTGTTGTGTTTGTCTTTTACGCACAGAGCTCCACACGCTTTGGCAGAACGAGGAGCGGGCGGCCATTTCATCAGGCAAGATCAATGAGATCTGGCACCGGCGACACGACTTCTGGCTGCTGGCAGGCATCGTGTGGTATCCTTGGAGATAGGCTGCTGTCACCCTAGAAACAACCCAGTTCCATTAATGTATATTTATACTGCGATTGCTAAATGAACAGTTTGTTTAGAGCTCAAAGCCAAGAAGAACAAGGACATAAAATGAGATGGAAAAAACGTTCCTACAAATACATCCATTTTCTTTTAGCGAATATTATACAGACTGCAAAATTTTTATTCTTTTATTGAAAATAAAGATCGTTCGATTTGAACACATATCATGGTCTAATGTAGTTTGACAGGTTTGCTCCTTGACCTGCTGAAGCCACGGCTATGCACGGTGGCAGGACATTCAGAACGACCCGCAGTTCGCCATCGTAAACGAACCTTTCAAAACTCAAGCCAACAAGGGAAACTTCTTAGAGATGAAAAACAAGTTCCTGGCCAGGCGGTTTAAGGTATGTTGTAAATAAAGAATAAAAATAAAGTTTTGTGTTTAGTTTCTTTACTTTGTGTTTGTTGTGATATCCGTGGTGGAGTTTAATTTGGTTTTCATTGTGGCTTTTGTAGTTATGTTACACTTTTTTGTCTCGAGTTGCGGTAGGTCATTGTTTGAAAGCTGCTTCTTTTGTTCTGTCATTTGTCTCGTAATTATATACTCGTGTGTCTTGTTTTGGCATGCTTCTTGCTTTACCTTTTGCTCTGTTTGTATGATTCCTGCCTGAAGATTTGATCTTTTTAGCACAAAACCTGAATATGCTGACACGCATTCTTGTGAAACAGCCATGTCTCATTGTTTTTCCTGTTTTTCTTTTCATCACATGTTTCATATCCTTTTCTCTACATCCTCCTTTCTTTTCTCAGCCTTTCTCTCTCTCTCTCTTTGTCTTTCTCTTTCTACGCTTACATAATTCCGAATGCGTTGAGCAACCTGAGACCCGCCGTTATTCCAGTGGAACTTCTTTTAATTGGAAGCTGGTGCTTTCTCATGCTCATAAATCACTGGAACGGTTTATCGTTCCAAACGTAATTTTTCTGTCAATTCTGTTCAATAAATTTCTTAATTCTCTATTATTTTGAGGCCTGTGTTTCACTCTCCCTCAATCCAGCTCTGTGTTCTCAATCTTTCTTTTTTTTTTTTATCTTTCTTTGTTCTCTCAGCCTCTTCACTTTTTCACCCGTGATACTTTTTCCATTGTGTTTTCCTCGCTGTCTGTTAAAGCAGGAATTTGGGATTGTGCTTGTGCTTAGATGATGTAATGAAAAGGTTTATGCTACCATTCAAAAGTTTAGCATTAAAAATGCTATTATTCGACAAGGATGCATTAAAGTTCACCCAAAAATGAAAATAACCCCATGATTTACTCATCCTCAAGTCATCCTACACTGTAAAAATTAGGTACAATTTAGAGTAAAAAACGGCAGCTGTGGTTGCCAGAATTTTACTGAGAAAAAAATACGGTAGCAACGTTGTAGGTGTTACGGTTTTAATTTAAATCTACACTTAAATAACGTAATTCATTAATTGATATAATGTTAATGTACCAACCTACTGACGTACTGAAATCTGTTTTGTACCTTTGTAATCCATTGAGAAAGCAGATGGTGATGAGAAAGCAGATGGTGATGAGAAGTCACATGATGAACCAAAGCCCATCACAAGCAGCTTTTAAATATTAACATATGTAGTGTCATATGTAGTATCATTGACACAAACACTAAACACCCATCATAGTAACACACATGAAACTGAAATAATGCAATAAACATTTATTTAACAACTTCAGATGTAACATACAACCCTAATGTACAAAACTGATTGTACAAAAAATCTTCAAAAAACGGTATACTACCGTAAAATTACATGCAATGTCCAGTACATTTTTTAAAAGTATATAGTAGGGGAACTTATCGCTAAACCATTTAACAGGTTTTTACAGCATTTTACAGTCTTTTACTGTTAAATTTACAGTCATTTTTTACAGTGTAGATGTATATGACTTTCTTCTTTCAGACGAATACAATCAGAATTTTATTAAAAATGTCCTGACTTTGAGCTTTATTATGGCAATGAATGGTCGAGATTTTGAAATCCACAGAAGTGCATCCATCCATCATAAAAAGTACTCAACACGGCTCCAGGTGGAGTTAATAAAGGCCTTCTCAAGCAAATCAATGCATTTGTGTAAGAAAAACATCAATATTTAAAACTTTATAACCCATAATCTATGCACATTCATGACAGAGTGGCATTCCAGTGGATAACGTAGGACGTCGGTGAAAATATGCTAGTCTCACGTGAACCAAGTTTTGTTTACAGCAAAGGAAACTTTTAATTCATGACCAGTGTTTTATTTTGCTCTATTCTCTGTACTTCCGCATTCATCACTTCCACGTTCCACTGGAACAAAATGGATCGTAGACAAATGCATCGTTTCGCTTCAGAAGGCCTTTATTAACCCCCTGGAGCTGTGTAGAGCACTTTTATGATGGATGGATGTACGTTTTTGGACTTCAAAATCTTAACAGCCATTCACTGCCATTATAAAGCTTAGAAGATTCAGGACATTTTTTACTATGACTCTGATTGCATTAGTCTGAAAGAAGAAAGTCATATACACCTAGGATGGCTTGTGGGTGAGTAAATCATTGGGTAATTTTCATTTTTAGGTGAACAATATGACTTATTCAAACGTGATGGTAATTTGTTACAAAAGATGCTTCTATTTCTGAGAAAAAAGATTTAAAGTAGGTCTGTCAAACGAATAATCATAATTAATTGCATATAAAATATATACAAAAATATATGTGTGTGTACTGTGTGTAATTATTATGTATATATAAATAGAAACACATTCATGTATATATTTAAGAAATATTTACAAGTATATGTATTTATTATAATATTTATATGTAATTTATATTATATATAAATACAAATATTTTGTACAAAACATATGTCTCTCAAATATATACATTTATTAGTGTGCATTTATATATACATAATAATTACACACAGTGCACACACATTTATTAGACAAACTCAAACTTTCCTTTCGTATGCGATCACAATTAATCATTTGACAGCCCTAATTTAAAGCTTTCCAACTGTTTCCAACTTTTTTAGTTTAAATATATAGTGCTTTATTTAGCGTTTCTTTTGAATTTAATGTCTTTTGAAGCACCGTTGCTTTTTTACCATACAAATTTAGATGGTCATTTTTAGCTGTCGTGCCACATCAAGTAGTTAGTCGGTTGCCTGAACAACTAGATGACTAATTTTTTAAACATCTAGTTTTACACATCTCTAGATCTAAGATCTCTCTCTCATTCTCTTTCTCTCTCTCAGTTGCTAGAGCAGGCCCTGGTGATAGAGGAGCAATTGCGTCGGGCTGCATACCTCAACATGACCCAGGACCCCACTCACCCGGCCATGGCCCTGAATGCTCGCTTTGCTGAGGTTGAATGTCTAGCCGAGTCCCATCAACATCTCAGCAAGGAATCGCTCGCAGGAAACAAACCTGCCAATGCTGTCTTGCATAAGGGTGAGGAAAGCGTGTGTGTGTGTGTGTTTGTGTGGGATTTAGCTCATAAGTATCTATAAATGAAAAATGAGAGGGAATATGTTTGTGTGTAACTCTGACAAAGTTTGCTGGCGTCTTAAGGGTCTGATAAAAGGCTTCTGGATAGATCCAGTGGGACCGGTGTTCTTGCCAGCTCTGATATGGGAACAGTTTAAGAACACAAGGCATTTTTAATGTCCTGGAGTTTTCTCAAGCGTGTTGTTTAATCTCTACCGATAAACCATTTATTGGATACCAGTTCCCATTGGCTTATCACATGTAGTATTGTCTGCGATTGCTGAGAGAACTGACAATAAATTTACTTTTGACCATTAGAGTTCACTATGTCACTTTTAGTTAGCTTTCTGAACTGTCGATTGGCTTTCAAGCTGATAATGATTAAAAAACATTAAAAATCTGTTCAAAAACTTTTGACTGGTAGTGTATTTTAGTTTTAGTAATTTTTTTAGTCATGTTTTGAATATTTCATTTTATGTTTTCATTTTAATTTTAAGTTTTACTAATGTTTATTTCAAATTGAAGTTCATGTAATATTTATATTTCATTTTATTCCAGTTTTATTTTAATTCAGTAAATTTCGCTTTTAGTTAACAGCAACAACAATGTTCAGAATCTTTCTTCAAACAGCAGGTGACTGTGTTTAGGAAATATTTATTCTAATTGTTTTCAGGCTTAATGAATTTCAGAGTATACAGTAAAAAATACAGTAATGTTTCACGCTCTTTTAGTTGTTAAATTCGACATTCCCAATACCTGTTCCTAGCCTTATTTATCAGTACATGTAATTCCAAAAAAGTGTATTCATAAAGGTTTGAAGCAAAAAGATGCATTTGATTATGTTAGGCAGCCTATAAAAATAGTATTCATTCTATTAACAATTACACTTACAACTTTACAACCAAGTCCTCTCTGACTCTGTTAGTTTCTACAGTTTTTCATGTTGTAATGATGGATATTTTTGTAGTTCTTAACCAGCTGGAAGAGCTTTTGAGTGACATGAAGGCAGATGTAATGCGGCTCCCAGCCACTCTCTCTAGAGTCCCACCGATCACAGCCCGCCTGCAGATGTCAGAGAGAAGCATCCTCAGCAGACTGGCCAACAAAGGCAATGAGACACACACACCACCGGTAAATACACTAACACACATGAATGTGCACATTCACACAGATAGTAAATAATCAGACCCTCCTGTTTTTCGCGATTCCACGATCACAAAATCAGCAACGTCGCATTTTTTGTGATCCTGCATAAGTTGACATTTCACTGTAAAATAATCGCAAAAAAGAAGGTCTCACAAGAAAAAAAAAAAAAAAAAATTAATTAATTAATTTAAAAAAACACTAAATTATAATTACTAACTGAAATGTAACAAATTTTACTGAAGCTGTAATGTATTATTTTTTAAGATACAGATATGCGCACGTGTTTGGTGTGTGTGAAACAGTGAACACAAAACTTTCGCTGGAGTCTGCCATTGGACCGGCAAAGCAGTTTCCCTGAAGCATTGTCTCTGATCTGTCATTTAGCCTATTACATGGTCACGGTCAAGACCCCACCGTTCGGCATGTGATTTTGCAGATTAATTTGCCAATGCACACATTCAAGGTATTTAAAACCACAAGAAGGAGAAACGAAACAGAACTCGATTCGTTACTTGCGCGCTGTTCTTGCATACGCCCGAAGCGCGTACAAGCACAGAAAAGTGTTTCAGACAGCGCGGGATACCAAGTTGATTCCTCTTTCACGTCTCCCTGCGTTTAAGATGCATAAGCATGGGGGTTTGCGGTTACGTTGCAATAGTGGAAGTATTTCTGTTTTAAACCATGAAGGCGAGCCAATGGATATCAAACTTTGCACAATAGTTATGCTGGTGAACGTCTTAACTACAGTTTTAACTTTACAATTCACTATACAGAAAGTCAAAGTAAATAAAGGGTTTTCTAACGCTGCATTCACGGCACATATTCTCTCAGAGACTAATCTACTTCAAAATGTGCTGATAACAGTATAATAATTGTAATAATTTTAATTTCAGGCCTATAGTCCCCCTGGTCCGCGAGAATATTTTTTAAACAGCAACCGGTCCGTGGTGTAAAAGAGGTTGGAGACCCCTGCTGTAAATTCATGAAACAACAGTAGCAGCAGCAGCAGACAAAACTTATTTGTCCTGTTGTCGTTTGTTTCGTAGCAAAATAAACAAACGTCATACATTTTGTTAGTTCTTTGTGTCATGTAAGACTATTATGAATCTAACATAATATAATCTGGTAAATGTGCTATCATAATTATTAAAAAAACATCGCAAATTTAGCGCAAATTTTTGGAAATTACCCCCACAAAATCGCGAAAAAAAATTTGCGAAATTCTGGAGGGACTGAATAATTATACTGCCACAGGTTGTTCAAAATTGATGATACTGAAAGGAATTAATAAATTATATAAAAAAGTAAATATTCTCTTATATGTTGCAGCCATTTGCCATTAATAAAATGTGTAGTGTTTCAAAGCTGCCCTTTGGTTTATGACACACACTCTTTCTCTTTCTCTCTTTATCTAGCCTATTCCTCCAGGCCCATACGCCACCCCGCAAAATTTTGGCCCTCCCTTCACACCTGCACCTTCAGCGGCTCTCACTCTGGCTGGGGCCAACTACAGCCAGATGCCCCCTGGCGCTTTCATATCAGGTCAGTTTTGCTGAACCGTCCCCAGAAAGGCACAACAAAACAGCCTCCAGTGATCTCATACTCTGGTTACTCTGAACCATCATAAAGGCTTTTTATTTGCACTAATGAAAAAGCAGATCAGTGTTTGTTAACTGCTCATATTAAACATGAGATGTTTGTGCACAAAAGCACTTCAAGGCAGTAAAACTATTTATTTGATTTTTCATGATTTTAGAAACGGTCCAACTGTGTGTGTTGTGCTGTCTGTGTGTATACATGATATGAGTGTCTCAATGTCTTTTTTGTAAGAAATAGATAGGTTCTGAAATGACAAGTTTAATTCAGAGTCTAATTGAAATCTGTTTTGACCAGCTGGGGGTACTGATGTGTTTGTTTGGTTGGTTTAAATTTGAAAGGCAGATTTGCTTACCATCTGTTGATCATGGCAGTCTCAAAATTTGAAAACAAAGTACTGCTTGTAAGCAGCTCTGGATTAGAGCATCTGCTAGATGGTGAAATGAAGTTCATTTTTTTGGATGTTAAATTCTCCTCTCGCAGCTTAATATGCAGAGACAGCTATAAGTAGGCTATTCATAGGTTGATTCTGCCGAAAAATGTAAACACTGTGGCTCTGTGGTGCTATCAAAACATTGGTCTGCAAGTTCGAGCATCCAATGGCATGAGTTAGGGGCGGAGCCAAGTGTTTGGCCAGCCAATGACGGATGGAGGGTGGAGTGTTCTAAAAACCTGTTTGCAGACAGTCATTTTTGCAGTTCTTTTTGGTGACTCAAGTGGTGTAGAATGTACTTTACCTTCAAGGGCTGAGGAATTCTTGGTAAAAAATATAATAATGTTTCACGTTCTTTTAGTAGTTAAATTCAACATTCTTAATACCTGGTCTCCTGGTCTTATTTATTAGTACATGTAATTCTAAAACAAAGTTTGTTTTCATAAAAGTTTGAAGCAAGATTCACTTGATTATCTTAGGCAACCTATCAACAGTATTCTTTCTATTAACAAATAAAACTTTTAACTTTACAACCAAATCCAGTCTACTCCTGTTAGTTTCTACAACTGTGGCTCTGTGGTGCTATCAAAACATTGCTTTGCAAGTTTGAGCATCCAATAGCATGAGTAAGGGGCGGAGCCAACTTTTAGGCCAGCCAATGACGGATGGATAAGGGAGTGTTCTGAAAACCTGTTTGAAAACAGTCATTTGTGCAATTTCTTTTGGTGACACAAGTGGTGTAGAATGTACTTTACCTTCGAGGGCTGAGGAATTCTTGGTAACGTTAGTAAAATGAAAGCAGATTTGTAAGTAAATGCATAATACACATATAAAACACCAGTGAATTTGGTTTTAGCAGCAAAAATGAATGAATGTTTTTAGAGCTGCAAAACGATTAGTTGCGATTAATCAATTCAAGTAAAAGTTTGTTTTATTATGTATATCTGAATACACACACATACATGTATATATTAAGAAAATGTTTAAATGTAACATATTTATATATAATATAAAACGTGTTTACATACAAATACATTTTTTTAAATATATACATATATGTGTGTGTATTTATATATACATAATAAACATAAACAGTACACACACATATAGTATGTAAACATAAACTTTTATTTTGAATCGATTAATCACGACTAATCGTTTTGCAGCTCTAATTTTGCAAACTTCTCCAACAAAACAATACTGACTTCTTTTACTCCTACAAACATCCAGTCAGTAAGCAAATGAGCTGTTCATGCAGCAGATGTTTCACAGATTGAAACCAATACGAGTTTTTTTTTAACTGATTTCTTAAAAGAATCAGTTCAAAAGAGTCATCTGTAAACCAGACTACACCAGTCTGTTAATTTAGCATTATTTATATACTATTATAGATATTATTAACATTTTTTTTATATTTTCAGTGTTAATTTTCATTTTAAATTTAGTATACATTTTAGATATTTTATAGGTTTTTTTATATTACTATTTAGGCTTAATTTATTTTCAGTAATCTAAGTGATCTTAGTGATTCAACTTATTTCATTTAGTTTCCAAGGCAACATTTGTAATTTTCGGAACTTCTTAGTTTAAGTTTTTCGTCTGATATTGATATTTTACTTTATTTCAGCTGTATTTCAAAGAACAAAAGTGTTTTTATTAGTTTTAGTAGCAAGCAGTGATTTATTAGTGGACAGCACTTCATAACTTGACCATGATTTACGTGGCAAAATCCACACGATTCAACTTCCCTCTTTTTTTTCCCTCTCAGTCTATTTGTATTTATGTGGGCGTATATGTGGGTGTACAAATGCTGTATTTCACAATAATTTGTGAGGTCAGTGTATGAGAGGCTGGATTTGACATAAGCTCTTTGAAGATGTAGTGTTTGCTTCCTAAAAAGCTTTAATCCATTAACAGACTTTTGATGGGCCTGAAATGATTTCAGCGTTTAGTAGTTTACTATTTAGTTTTTAAACCGTAAACACGGTTGCAAATGTAGTCCTTGCTCAATATGTCACTGTTCAGAAATGCAAGCACATGTTCTGTCCTAAGTGAAAAGAAAACACTGACATAAGTCACACTTTATGTATTCATATTTCTGCAAAAATATGATTCTGGTTAGCACACTTAATTGCATTTTAATTTGAGAGGGCCCCTGTGGAATTTTGGCCAAATTATTTCACGTTCTCCATCTTTGGTCCAAGAGAACAGATTAGCTCTGCCAGTGAGTTTATTGTTTCAATATTAGCTCTGTAACAGCATATGTGTGCAGGAAGCACTGAGAAGAACAAACGGAGTTGTTTTTGTTTGCCGTTTTATGTTTATTCTATCAGAGGCCAAATTCCGTCCATCGTCCCGACTGTTTTTACCCGTACAGAGTCGAAGGTTTTTGGATCGAGTGTCCTGATACCAATCTTTCTACCACAGCGTCTAAGGGAGGCATATTTTCTTGCCATGGTGCTTTTTCTGAAAATGTCATTACAGTTATCCAGAACCGTAGCCGTGCCAGGAATCGCTCAGCCGAGGGAACATTTTTTTGCTTTTCTACTCAGATATTTTTAAGAGAGTAAAAGAAAAAAAAAAGAAAGAAACACAAATGTGCTTGTGCCTTTGCGCCGGTTTTTTAAACCCCCTGGAGGCAGAACTAGATTCTTGCTCGCTCGCTCCCTCTTTGTCTGTGTCTCTCTCTTTCAGTCTCTGTCTGTCACTGAAATAGCCCCAGACTTCAGATCCTGGTGGGTGTAGAGGCTGATTGGGTTTGTTGAGGCTGTACACGCTGAACCCTTGCCTGGCTAAAAATATGCCCCGCTTGGGGCCCGTTTGAACCCTCTGGTCCCTGATTAAGACAACTGCGGTGACCCCAGTTTAAACCGAGCCAGGGAGCGAGATGAAAACAGCATGCCAGACTAAACAAAAAACGAGAGAGAGAAAGAGATATAAAAGAAAAGAGAAAAATGAAGGACAGACTGTGTTGATCTGTTTAACGTACTCCATAATAGGACATTTTTTGGAGCCGCTCAGACATCTCTCTGAAAGACAGAGGAAGAAGTGAGAGGGAGGAGAGAGACAAAATGGAGTGTGAGCTCCGCTTTGCCTCTGTTAAAATCCTAGCGGACCCTGTAACATCTCCCTCAATCATTCTTAAAGTTGTCAAAAAATAAAGACCTTGGCGAGCACATCTTGTTTTCTTTTTTAAGTCATTGCCACTTAAACTCTTAGCGTTTTACATGTCATGAACTTCATGGAGCAAAAGGTTTTAGACACGTTATGTCAACGCAGATTTCTTTGGCAAAAAAATGGCCGAACATCTATTATTTTTACATGTATTTTTTACTTTATTTTTTTTACCTTGTGACAGTTCAGTGCGTCACTGCTCTCGCAGCTAGTGGATGTCCTCACTCTGGCGGGAGACACAAAACTGGGAGATTTTGTGCTTTTTCTTTGTTCGAGAGAAGGCCTCCTTCCAGCCTATGGGTTTTTCTGTTTTCTCTATATTGAGGACTGATACTATGCCGCTGATTGACCGCTCCCTACCCCCCCCAGTGTCTACAGTCTGCCCCCTTTCTGCCTCCACAGAAGCTTCATCCTGCCTGAAGACCAAGGAACATGACGTGCTGCAGCGCCAGAGGGTGGTGGACCTGTGGAAGGACGGCAAGTCGGAAGGGTCAATCGGGCAGGAGCTTCGCATGCCCAAATCCACCGTGCACAGCATCATCGTCAAGTATCGCCTCAGCAACACGGTGGAGAACCTGCCGCGCAACGGACGGCCCAAAAAACCGTGACCTGAAAGAGACAAAGTGACCGTAGAACGTGAGGGGGAAAGAGGCTAGAAAAAAGAAAAAAAAACAATAAATTAGGAATGAATTAGTATGGGCGGGAACAAAGAAGTGGGAATGTCTGAAAATATAAGATCCTCTTCAGGCGAAATGCTTAATAATAGACAAAACGAGCAAATGCGAAAGGGAGAAATGAAGTAGGGAAAAGGGAGCTGAAACAAGAGCCGTATGGACGACAAAAACACAGACCTCTTCTTCCACTTCTGCCCTTTCCAGCACTTTTTTTTTCTCTCTCTGTATCTCTCCTCCACTCTCACTCTCTCTCCCCTTGCCCCCTCCGTTCCCTTTCTTTCATCTGTCCGTCCGAGAGAAGTCCCAGCAGATTAATTTTTCATTTGGCCGAAGGAGCGAGAGTGCTCGTTTAAGTGCTCGAAACCTTCCCTCCCTAATTCCACCACAAATCACTATTTCTCTGCATCCCTTTATACAGTATCTCTCTTTCTTTTATCATTTATCCGCTCTCCTGCTCTCTTTCTCTCTCACACGCACATGCAGCCTCGCAATGTCAGAAGTGAAGGATTCCAAAGACGGCAGTTTTTCCAAAATACCACAAGCTTGTTTTCTGTCATTAAAACCCCTGACCCAATCAAAACTGTTTTGGAACTGAGGCACAGTGGAGTGGAACTATCATTTTCCTGGAAACTGCGGACCTCTCAAAAAACTCTCCAGCCACGGACTCTCTGCGTCGCTAAACCAGGACTGTGAAATGTTAAAATGGCACGAAATCACTTCATATACATAAGCATGAAGACCTTTCATCGCAGCAACCTGTCCCTGTAGCGTGATGCAGGCGGATATACATCTGCACCTGATCTAAGATCAGCTGTATGATTTTCCAAAAGCCAACTTATCAAAGGAATGCTCTGATCCTGGGTCAGAAGACCCTCATGCTGAGCGTGCAACCTGTCCAACCAAATTCCTGCGCTGTGCTAGAGCCAGATTCAATCCCCAGCAGGACGTTTACACAGTACACGACTGTTGTATGAGAACTCCCTGCATTCTACAAAAATGCATAAACACACCCACATGTGCACACTCACGCACGCTCGAGAGCCACTTAAGTAGCTCTGTATTTTCCACCACATGGTGTGTTTTATTGTAGTTGAGTGAGTGTGCGTATGCGTGCGTGGTCTTGCAGTAGCAATGAACTGAAGCTAATTGTCCGTGTGTTTGTGCTTGGTTGGGGTTGATATTGTACAAGTGAAGATTCAGGGCTGCTGGTGTGTGGCTTCTTCTGTGTGAGTGATTAATTGTGTGAGTGTGCTGGTTGTTTGAATAGGCTGGGTCACTGAGGCCGGCTGCCATCTCTGCATGTTTTTCTGGTTTACTGAGACGTAGAGAGGCTGAGACTTGAGGCAGAAGAAAAACTTGGTGCCCTCAGATAATGTTTGGTCAGAGAAAGATGAATGAAAGGCAGACAGTCTGAGAGATCAGAATAACAGTTTCATGGGCGACTAGTGGATGTTTTGATAAGCGATTAATGTGTTGATTATTTCTTTAATTAATCAGGATGAAAAAGGCATATTTATTTTCTGTGTTTTATAAAAGCAAGTTAACCAACATGTTGCCCAACATGTTCTCTTCCAAACTGAACTGCAAATTGAAGGCTATAAAACAAATATACACTACCGGTCAAAAGTTTGTGAACAGTAAGATTAATAATGTTTTTTTAAAGAAGTCCCTTCTGCTCACCAAGCCTGCATTTATTTGGTCCAAAGTACAGCAAAAATAGTTATATTTTGAAAATTTTTTACTATTTAAAATAACTGTTTTCTACTTGAATTTTCTGGATTTTTAGCATTATTACTCCAGTCACATAACCCCCCCCAGATAAATGCTGATCTTTCTACTCATCAAAGAATTCTAAAAAGTGTACTCAACTGTTTTAGATATTGATAATAATAATAAATGTTTCTTGAACAGGAAATCAGCTTAATAGAATGATTTCTGAAGGATCATGTGACACTGAAGACTGTAATGATGCTGAAAATGAAGTTTTGATCACAGAAATAAATTGAATTTTAAAATAAATTTAAATGGAAAGTAGTTATTTTAAATAGTAAAAATATATCAGAATATTACTACTTTCGCTGTACTTTGCATCAAATAAATGCAGGATTGGTGAGCAGAGAAGACTTCTTTAAAACACATTACAAATCTTTTGACTGGTAGTGTAGATGTATAAAAATAAGCTTTACTAAACACTAAAATTAATAAAATATAAATGTTACAAAAATCAACAGTTTGTTTAGGGGAACACAAACATTTCCAGACATAGAGTATGTCTTATATTCACCCAGGCTACATTAATTTGATATATCATTTTAATATGCAGATTAGGTGCCGCTTAGTGTTTTTGTGTAAACCGTGTTTTTTTTTCATGATTCTTTGATTGAACAGAAAGAAGAATAGCATTTATTTAAAGGCGTCATATGATGTTGCTAAAAAGAATATTATTTTGTGTATTTGGTGTAATGCAATGTGTTAAACGCAGTTTACACATTATTTTCCACATACTGTACGTTATTGTTGCTCCTCTCTGCCCCGCCTTTCTGAAACGCGTGGATTTTTACAAAGCTCATCGTTCTGAAAAGTGCTCTGTGCTCTGATTAGCCAGCTATCCAGTGCATTGTGATTAGCCAAATACCTCAAGCGTGTGACGAAAATGTTACACCCCTTACTATGTTGTGATGCTGTGTCCTGGCACAATGAGACAAAAACAATAAAACCCATTATAAACAAGGCATTTGTTGCATCCAGTGAGGACATAATTACTGATTATAATGACTCGTACTGTCCTTTTACGCATTGTGTTGTGTCACGCCGCGTAAACATAACACCATCTCTGCATTTGTGATCGTAGAAACGACAAACAAGCACTACTCTACACTGCTCAAAACTCTCGTTTTTGAATAGCCAGTAGCAAATTCTTTAAATATGAAAACGTACTTACAGGCTGTGAGTCAGAAGTCCTAGACTGTCTATACAAAGTTGGAATTGCCCTACTTTATAGTGCTCACTGCTGGCATTGTAGGCTACTCTCCCAGGTTCAGGAAACACACTCGAATATTTGTGTTGTACTGTTCTGGAACAGTGTTATAATATAACTTAACCACTGATTTTAAGTTTGGAACTCATTTGGAAGGCCAAACAAACTACTTTCGCTTTCGCAACGAAACACGCAGCAGTCTCCACAACATGGCGGCGACTGCAGCAATACTACAGTGAGAAAAAAAGTTACGCTTCTTTCTTTGTGTATACATTTGGCTGGTGTTATAATAGTTTTCCCACACAGTAATGTAGATTTGTAGGGGCGTATTTGAAATGAGCAGTTTTAGGAAGGCGTGGCTGAGTCTTAACTTTTATAGAGAATCTTATTTTGGGTTTGAGACAAAGGAAAACATCAAATCGCATTATATGACCCTTTTACAATAAAAAGGTTTTGAAACATTATGAATGTCTTTACGGTCCGTTTAAACAAATTAATGCATCCTGGCTGAATAGCAGTATTAATTTATTTTAAAAAAAAAAACCTTACTGACCCCTAACTTTTGAACAGTGCTGTAATAACATGTTAATGTAATTTTTCTTGAGTAAGTTTTCCTGTAAAAAACTATTATAGTTATCTAATTACAGTTGGTTACAGGGCATTTCAAAAAAAAAAAATTTTTACGTCCAACAAATTTGATCAAAATGAATTATTGACTTTCATTTCTCCATTCATTTCTCGCTAAGTGAAGTCATTAAAGTAAAACAAGGCCCAGTTAATTAGATAATGATTGTTGATTTAGTTTGTTTTGATTATTATCATTATTATGCATTAGTGATTTTATCAATTAATCATTGCAGCCCTAGATACAAGAGACAGACAGCCTGGAAAGAGAAACAAAGCTAAAAGAAAGAGTCAGAGTGAATCACTCCGAGAGGGACAGAAAGGCAGTCTGACAGAAACACACAGTCTGAGAGAGACATTTTGGAATAGAGAGACAGTCTGTGTAAAGGAGGTAATCTGAGAGAGACAGTCTGGGAAAAAGCAGCAGCCTGCAAGACAGTGAGACAGTCTGAGTGAGAAAGCCAGATAGTTCCAAGATTGTTGATTGTAGAAGCAGAGAGTCAAGTCAGTCCGAGATCTGAATCTGAGTAATGAATTATTTTCCTTGGCTCGCGCCGCAGGAGTATGCAGTACAACGTTCAGCGATATGAAAGTCACCCGGCGGGTTTCTAGCTCAGCATTTCCCCCTTGTAAAGGAGCCCCAATGCATTCCAAGCTCTCCCCAGACACGTTCCCATCTGAAGGCCATGCATTCTTTTTCTCTTATTGCATGTTTACGAAACGGTGCCAGTCTTAATCAGATAATTGAACTCAAGCGTTAGCATTAGCCTGTTCCAGTGCACAGTGTTTCTTTTTTTGCACACTCCAGAACATTCATCTCAGCCAAAACCTGTAGCACAACAAACGACTCTGGCGTTTTTGTCCTTGGAAAAACTTTGGTTGTGTAATTTGGAGGAACACATGCCAAGAAGGATTGTTTCTTTGAAGATCTTGCAACTGTTCCTCAGTTCCCTACATGTTTAGGCCTGAGACTAAACAGGTACCCCAGGTGCACAATCAAGGTGGCTGTCACTCACCTGGTGTTCAGGATATTGTGCAACCAATAAATTACATTTGGACTGTCTTTAAATAAAGATGCAGTTCTTCAAACCAAAGGTAGTAAGTGCTTAACCCCATTTATAGAATAGAATAGAATAGAATAGAATAGAATAGTCACATTAATAAAGTGTTGGCGAAATTTCTTGGACAAAAACAGTCCAGTGTCAGTAGTGTAGCGATGCATGAAGCACTGCTCAAAGAGAACACAATTTCAAACCAAGCAGCTTTCTGTTGGTCAACGTGACATATTCACATGACCATCTTGAACGTGTAATTTTGTGCTGTAGGCCACTTATGGTAATTTTATGTGTCTAAAACACATACGGTACTGTAGGATGTTCCCGGCAGGACAGTTAGATGTGACTCAGAAGTTTATAAATGACTCAAATGATGGCAGCTATCATGTCTGTTTGAGTCATACTGTGAGTTTGCAAAAAAAAAACTACAAGTACAGCAAATTAAGCTAAAGATTTTCAAACACTATACACTCACTATGTGCTTGTGTGTGGTGAACTAAAATGCTCAGTACTGTTGTTCTCACATGTATCTCTTTATAGAAGACAAGGTTTTGTATTATTATTATTACTGTGTATGGTATATAGTATACTCTGACTGTATGCAAGTTTACCCATTAAAGGATGTCCACAATGGAGCGCAATGTGGTTTTATTTATTTATTTATTTTTGTCTGTGGCTATGTAGGGTTGTGCATGTTTATTTTCCCTATTTTTACATTTAAGTTAGCTACAGTATTCTGCCAACTACAAGTTAATCTTTAAAAACACTTAAAATTTGACTTTAAGAATTAGTTCACTTCCAGAATTTAAAAAAAAAAATCCTGATAACTTTCCCCCCCAAGTCATCCAAGATGTTCTTGTCTTTCTTCAGTCGAAAAGAAATTAAGTTTTTTGATGAAAACATTCCAGGATTTTTCTCCATATAGTGGACTTCAATGGGAGCCAACGGGTTGAAGGTCCAAATTGCCGTTTCGGTGCAGCTTTAAAGGGCTCCAAACAATCCCAGCCAAGGAATAAGGGTCTTACCTAGCGAAACGATCAGTGAATTTCTAAAAAAAAATAATTTATATACTTCTTCACCACAAATGCTCATCTTGCACTAGCTTTGCGAAGCACGTCCGTGATTTCACGCATTACATAATCATGTTGGAAAGATCACACATGGTTAGTTCTTTGTCTGTGCACTTCCGTTCAAAAAAGGTAAAGTAGGGCGAAAAACTTAAGACACTTTCTCCTCCAACTTCAAAATCTAAACTAAATCTAAACAACATTGTTGTTTTAGTTTCTTTGCATGTTCACTTTGTAAACACTGGGTCGGTATTCCCGCCTACATCACGTGTGTTCTTTCCAGTGTGACTACATAATGCATGAATGAGCAAGATGAGCATTCGTGGTTAAAAAGAATATATATTTTTATCTTTTTTTAGAACATGACCAATCGTTTCACTAGATAAGACCATTATTCCTTGAATATTATTATTCTAATTTATTCCTGTGATTTTAAAGCTGAATTTTTAGCATCATTACTCCAGTCACATTATCCATCAGAAATCATTGTAATATTCCGATTTGCTGCTCAAAAAACATTTTTTATTATAACTATGTTAAAAACAGCTGAGTAGAATTTTTGACACTGAAGACTGAAGTAATGATGCTGAAGATTTAGCTTTGCATCACAGTGAAAAAAATACATTTTAACATATATTCAAATAGAAAGCGGTTATTTTAATTAGTTTTTTTAATATTACTGCTTTTGCTGTATTTTGGATCAAATAAATGCAGGCTTGGTGAGCAGAAGAGACTTTAAAACACATTACAAATCCTACTGCTTAAAAAATTTTGACTGGAAGTGTATATTTATCTCATGTTTACGTCTTTTATACTTTGTTATAATGTTGTGATACCTAAACATTTAAAATGACTGAAATCCAGAAGTTTTCTTATTCAATGAACCATCACCGTTGGACTGCTTTCTAAACAGTCACTGGTTCAAATTCACTAATATTGTATGCAAGTCTTCAAGTACATCATTTACACACATATTTGTCCCTGAATAGTGCATGCTTGGTATAGTAGGCCTAATGGGCATAAATACTCTGCTATGACAGAAGTGATCTTTTAAATGTACTAAATTTAAAATTGAGGAACAACTCTAAGAAACAAAGTCTAAAGTTATGGATGAATCACGAATTCTGTGTGAAAACATTCACACATGTTTTTTTCCGCTGAAATATGTGCATATTCACAGTAAGTGAATGAAACCTAATGAGACAGAAAGGGAAAAGAGGAAGGAGAAGTCAGCCAGTGAGAAATGGAAAATGTGATACAGTAATGATTAGAAGGTCACTGTTTTGCTGTTTTGATATAAACAAAAAATGCTAACCATAATTAGTATACAGATCATTAACTTCCCTTTATGTTTCCCTGCAGTGTTGAACGGACCCCCCATGTCGGTAAAGAAAGAGAGGGAGGCAGAGCTTCTTATGGCACGGAGGGAACAGCGCAGTGGGGAGGTGATCTGCATCGATGACTGAATTCAGCACCTCCCGACCCCCACACACGAAAACACACACACACGCGCTGACTCAGTCAAAGGACATCTGCATGCAAACGTAAACACGACTATTCCTGAACACATACATGCACACATGCACCTGCAGTTGACGAATGAACAGACTACCCTCAGTATCACGGCAGCACTTTCACAGCACCTCGAGTTACAGCTACTCAGAGCTCCAGCTCGCCTTTGGTTATTTCCTCCCGTACACATACCGTATGTGCGCATATACACACACACACAAATATTTGATTTCCTTTCCTTTCATAACTATCTGTCCCAAATCAGCCTCGCATTTCAGACCAATCCGCACACTCACGTTCATCCTCGACACAGACATGAAGCTGCATGTATGTGGAATAGCTTCACGTCACCCGCAGTGATTTGTTTTTTTCCGACAGCATGCACCTCACAGTCCACGGTTTAGACAAGACAAACACCCATTGAGCTCAAGCATAGTGCAATCTTTCAAGCGAACCCTCATCGTAAGCTAGCGCGACTGTTTTGGAGCCGCCATGTACCTTCAACAATCTTAAAGCAGTCTTAATGCTTGTTAAACACAAAATGAAATCCTGTCATCATTTACGTTCCAAACCTGTGTGATGTTTTTTTTGTCCGTACAATTAAAGTCAGTGGGGTCCAAAACAACACTGGAGCACTATGACTTTCAATGCACGGTCAGAAAAGACATTTTCCAGAATGTCTTTTGTTCCTCAGAAGAAAGGAGTTCAAACTGGTTTGGAATGACATTAGGCAGAATAAATGATGGCAGAAATTTAATTTTGGAGTGTACTTTCCCTTTAAGATAATTTGGTTGGTTTGGGATGAAACACATTTTTACATCAAAAAGTACCCTGGTCTATTTTCTTCAACACGAGGTAAAGTTTCTAACCTATCACGACAGTAAGGAAGTAATGTATTATGTTCGATTAAAACAGTATTGGCTGCAGTATTGTCTTGGGGTAAAAAGACAAGTTTGTTATGAAGTTTATTTAGCCTTATATTGGGACATCAAGCATTGATATGTAGAGTTCCCTGCCTTTTTAAGTATTGACCCTTAATCTTGTGTTACGGTGAGGTGAAGATGCATCAAAAGCATCTTCAGACCTCCCAAATAGTGTTCAAGATTGTTACTGAAGCACGTTTGGCAGTCCTACACTTTCCGAACTCCTCTTTCTCTCTTTCTCTGTCATCCCCCCCATCACTTCACCCTCACCTTCGTCCATTCGGACGAATCGCTCACATCTCGGTCCTATCCTTTCTTCACATTTCTACTTGTTTTTACGAGCTCTTTGATATCGTTTGCGTATTTAAACTCGGTTTCATTGTGTTCTCCTGTTTTTAATCCTTGTTATTACAACTAAGATTATTGTTGTTGCTCTTGATGTTGTCCTTGATGTTACGATTGCGAAGCTTCTACCAAATGAAAATAATAATAATAATAATAAAAAAAAACAGTCGAAACATTGATGCATTGTATGTTTGGTCCATGACATTTCTCTATACCGGACCTCTTGTAATAATATTGCACAAGGAGGTCAAGCGGACTTCGGAATGATTGATATCATTGCTATCTAACGGACATCGCTTATATCTAGATTTGGGCCTTGCAAGCGAATAACCTGTATGCAGTGGATCACGTGTAACCATGAAATTGAAAACATATGAATGCATATATTCAAATCAGCAACTGAAATTCCTTCCGCAGCGTTTCTTTATGATCTTTGGCTCTTACAAAAGCAAGCCTTGCAATGTAATCGCCTTAAATGGTAATACAACTGTAAAGGGTTAATCAGCAGATGTGAACTCTGTATATGGCTGCAGTTGTACTATTCCTAGCTAGGCCTCAACTCAGACAGATCAGAGTTGAAATGTTAATTTATTTGCCCTGGTCCCCAGTATAGTTCCTCTGTTGAAACGGAAATATCGTTCGTTTCAGTGCTTGGTATTATTTGGGAGAGTTGTGTCAAATCAAGCACTTTCTGTCCGTTTTTCATTTCTGTCTTTTAATATATTGTTTTTTTGTTGTCAGCCTTTTTGCGTTTTGTTTGTTTCCTGCTAAGCGTCACTGTGTACGTTGTGATTCCAGACAGTCAGTGACATTGTTGTGATCGACATTCGGCACACCGAACGGAACATGTTAATAATGCATCTTTCTCTCTTTTGTTTTTTGTTTTGTTTGTAATAAAATAAAAATTCAAAAGAACAACGTCTGTTTTGCTGTGCTTGTTGTCAAGTGAAAAACAAGAGGATGTTGGGAGATTCAACATATTCCAGGGCTCCAGACTGACTACACAAAAAAAATAATATATATTTTATAATAAATAAATTTGCAACAGTAATTTAAAATCTACTCACTTAGACAACAGTCAGGATTAGGGCTGCAAGGATTGCTGGATTCGTTTTTTTTTTTTTTAAATCCTCCATTGCATTTTGCCCGTGTCCAAAAATTAGCAAAACACCGGAAGTGGCGCCCATTTTAAAATCATAAAGCATAACCCTGCTGAAAAAAAAAACTGCTAAAACTTTTAGCAGTTGGTTTTAGCTGGTCAGCAGGTTGGTTTTAGAGGGAGTTTGGGGTTTAGGCTGTTTTTTTTTTTTCAGCAGGGAATGCTATTAAGAATTCACACTATGCCCTATGATTCAATTAAACAACTATATGCAATGTGGTTTTAATATATGCGATTTATTTTCATGTGTGTAGGTTATACGTGCCTCTCAAAGCGGCTCTGTTCACAGGAAATGCTTCTACACAACACAAACTGTTATCATTTACATATGTGGAGCTTCTCAAGCTCCATCTCTGCACGTTGTTGTGAGTTTGGGTTTGTTATAAGGTTCATCTGGGAACGCAACGTGCGCTATTCATCAGATTTGTAAGGTAAATCATTTACAAACCTACGCAAACACAGGAGAATACATCAAATTCTTTTTCAAAATGCTAACTGTTCATCCTGATTTCAAAACGAAGTTTAAACCCTCACTTTGAGTTTACACGTTTCGTTTTGATGTCCGCATGTTCAAGAAAGTACAGTGGCTGTAGCTTTTCTATAGTAAAGAAATGGCCAAATATTAAAGATTAAGTGGCAATTTTATTTAAATGTTGTTTAGTCAGTATTAAACAAGGATTATTGCGTGGTAACGTGTAAAAACAATCGTCAGGCCGCTGGCGCCCTCTGCAGGCATTTGTTATAAAACCTAATGTACATTAGCTCTATTGTTTCTTGAAGAAAACATTTCAGGAGTGTTCTCCATATAGTGGACTTCAATGGTCCCCCCCAAGTTTGAACTTCCAAAATGTAGTTTAAAATGCAGCTTTAAATGGCTCTAAATTATCCCCGCCGAGAAAAAAGGGTCTTATCTAAACAATCGGTCATTTTCTACACAAATTGACAATTTATGTACGTTTTAACCTTAAATGCTCGTCTTGTCTCGTCTCTGTGATGCGCATGCGTAGACGGTGTAATGGACCTTTCTCACATTTCCGGGTTTCTCATAGCGTAAGTCATCATAGTTGGGTAAAATCCTATAGCAGTGAATGGGAGAGTACCACAAATATATTTTTTGCATTCCCATTTGCCCAAATAACAAAAGAAAAACTACACGATAGTGTTTTCACGACTTTCTTTCAAAGGAAAAAATTGAGAGAGACTGATATCGGCAGTCAGAAGAGAGAACAATGTCAAATTTACCGTCCCTCCCATAGCCGCAGCATTAGAAACACCCTCACATAGAGTTGACTAGTTTTTTGGTAACTTGATGAAGACCTGGTATAATACAAAGTATAGTGTTATAAATGCACATACATATTTTTAAAAATCAAAATATAAAAAAGTTGAAAGGATTTATGATGATGATGACCGTTAAAACGCGTCATCACAGGCTTGTGAAAAGGGTCCATTCGTGTCAATACAGTTAGGGTATGTCGAAAAACTCCCGTCTCGTTTTCTTCTTCAACGTCCTGCATCGCTGTTTTACCTTTGTTTATTTATTTATTTATTTATTTATTTATTTGCAAAGGGCATGTTTACTTTGTAAACACTAGATCGGTACTTCTGCAGCGATGTAGGATGATTTTGAAGTTGGGGAATAAAACAAGATGGGAGTTTTTCGACATACCCTAACTGTATTGACCGTATTGAAGCGGAAAAAACAAGGGTTCAGGCAGACTAGACAAGATGAGCGTTTGAGGTTAGAAAGCATATAAATTGTCAATTTGTTTCGAAAATGACCGATAGTTTTGCTATATAAGACCCTTCTTCCTCAGCTGAGATCGTTTAGAACCATTTGAAGCTGCATTTAAACTGCATTTTGGAAGTTCAAACTTCGGGGCACCATCAGTCCAATATATGGAGATAATTCCTGATTTTTTTCCTCAATTTCTTATTGACTGAAGAAAGAAGAACATGAACATCTTGGATAACAAGAGGGTGAGTAAATTATTTGTACATTTTTGTTCTGGAAGTAAACTTCTTTAAACCTAGTCCTAGACTAAAATGTAAGTCTGAGCTATTTCAGCTGAAATAAACTTGCACTGACTGATTTAAAAATATATCAGTGCCAGTGCCTTTGTTTTGTCTCAAGATGCACACCAATAATGTTTTTTTCTAATGCACATTTATAAAAATGACCTAGATGTCCTAAATGAACTATGGTGTAATCCTGGCTTAGTCTAAACCTTGTCTTTGAACCCAGGCCTGTGTATTTTAACAGTTTTGTTCAGTTAAACCATATGATTACTTGCTTTTGATACTTTATTTGAACTAATTATTATTGCCTCAGAATAATCGATGGATTACTCGATTACCAAAATAATCATTAGTGACAGCCCTAGTTGGGAAAGTTTTGTGTGTGTCCACTTGTGTTTTCATCAGGAATTATCTTGTTAAATTGTCTAATCTACACCCTGCAGCAAACGCAGTGTGAGCACTGATGTCCGCTTCGCAAACAAATGACTCTTATGAGGCGATTCTTTTTAATGAGGCAGTCAAAAAGATTCACGAAACTACATCAAAATCGCTAGAATTCAGTCAGATCTTTTGAATGCACCACAGATCCACCAGTCCAGGAACCGTTATTATGATGATTACTTAAAGGGATAGTTCACCCAAAAATGAAATTCACCTCATGATTTACTCACCCTTAAACCATCCTAGGTGTATATGACTTTCTTCTTTCAGGTGAATATAATTGGAGATATATTAAAAATGACCTGACTTTTCCAAACTTTATAAGGGCAGTGAATGAGGGTTGAGATTTTGAAGGTGAAGATTTTTTTGGTTGAACTATCCCTTTAAGACAAAAAAGACATTTTCGGCACACAGATGGGAAGATGTTAATAATCTTCTCAACAGTACAGTTAGACTTAAATGTTCAAATGAAACATTCTAAGCAAATATCTTAATATTTTAAGATAAAAGTTTTAATATTTTGTCCTATTTGACTATGATTACTTAATATTCCAACATAATTTATGGAATCTGAAGGTTTGAAATATAACTTCTTCAACAGTTTTACAGGTCTTTTGGCTTTGAAAACCTATAGAGATTATATTTCTTGATAGCCCTAAATGTAGGAACCTCATATTTTCAACCTGATTTACAGGTAAAATACAGCTAAAAAAATATGCCCATGAAAACAAAGAAACACCTGTGCATATTTTCAAATCGAAACTGCCTCCGTCACCTCAGATTCACACGTTCACGCTCACAGAATCTGACCATACTTCATCTCGACCCAGTCAGGTTTATCTTGGATGTTTTAAAAGCAGAAACGGTGCCGTTAGCCAAATGTGGATTTTATGCGAGGAGTGAACCCAAACAGATAAAAAAAAAAAATTGAGTAGACAAGGGGAAGGAATGGAGCTAGAGATCAGGGGGGAATAAGCACATGTTTTTCCTCAAAGGTTTTCAACTATTTGCTGCAGATTGAGATACAGGAAGTGAGAGTCCAGAAGCAAGTGGAAATAAGAAGGTTTGCGGGGGTCCGCATGAGGGTTCAGGAACTGCAAAGAGGAAGCCGGCTGCGTTATTAGGAAACCCATTTGGGGCAAAGTGCATTTGGAATGGCGGCTGTGATTTCCAATTCAGATTTAATTGACAGTATTGACAAGATTTACGAAAAGGCTTCAGGAGAGCTAGGTCAGGTAGACAATGACAGATTCGAGTCACCAGTGGTTTCATACATTTCTAATGAGTGAGATTAAATGACATTACGATGGTGTAAAAATCTGTAACTTTACCTTTTAAAAAAATATAACATGAAATTGCACATTATATAAAAACTAAAGGCATACTGTGGCATTTTTAAAGGTCTGTGCCATCAACCGTCATGCTGTATAGTACACATAGTCCACTTTCAGTTAGACAGTACAGTACACAAGATGTATCATCTGCTTTAAGAAGCCACTGCCTTTTCATCGATAAATATTACTATATGTTTCATATGTCACAGTGACAGTGTATTTGGAAAGAAACGTGTACAAAAGTAAAGTTTCTTGTATTTTTTGACGCATATTTGGTCTCTCTGAGTTTTCATAACAACCAACCGAAACCTTCATTTTTCTGCGCTGAACCCATCCAGTGGTGAGGCAGTTCAGGAACTAGGGCAACTCTGTTTTGGTCCAGCCAAGTAACCAGTGGTGAAACCTCTCATGCTTGTAGTGGCCTGCAACGCTGCTGAAAATTCATCGTCCTTCTGGTCAAACTGGTTATGCCAGTATATAAGCCAACCACGCTGCTGGAGCAATGTCTCTGGTATGCTGTAATTAAATGTTATATTTATATAGTAGAAATTGTGCTGGTTTGCGTTTAATAAGGCATTTGCAGCCAAACCGACAGAGTACCAAATGATTCCCCATAAATTGGTCCAGCAAGGCAAGTCGTGCAGTCATTAACATCCCGATGACATCTTCATGGAAGGGCACTTGCGTTCATAAAGGGGTCATCCGTGACCATGGGCAGCTGGTTATAGAAACGTTCCTCGCTGAGTCAGAGTTTCCTCTTTTAAGGCAACGCCAGGTTCAAAGAGACAGGTTTAGGTTAGGTACTTTTGGGCCAGTGATCTGTGGAAAACTATAAAACTATTTTGTCCGTACAGCTGAGGTGTCTGGAAAACCGTCTGTGCCTCTAGTTGACTTTGAAGAGGCCGAAGTAGTGTTTGCCCGACATTTGCAGACTGAACGAACCTCCGGTGATGGCCTTCAGCTCGGCGCCCTTGTTAAGGCGTAGGAGGCCGGAGACCTGGCAAGGCTTTAGGAAGTGAAACCTGTGGGAGCCAGACGCCGGAGTGGTTCCGTACCCCTCGATGCACTGGAGCAAAGGGCCTTTAGGAACGGACACCTCCAGCTTCACGTACTGACTCTGGTTCTCGTTGAAGTGTACCTGAGGATGGAAATGCAGGTAATGCCAAATGGCAGGAGAAAGAGAACAAGTGAAAAGGGAATGTTATGAAAGATCAGAGCAAACTTTCAAAAGGGAGGTAAGTTATGACTAAACCAGAAGACTTTTGGTTTGATTTACCAGGAGCCACAGAAAGTTGAATTGGAATTTGATTTGGAATGAGTAATTTACTGAATCATAATTTATTTAATTTATTAAATATGACAGGTTTTATGTAGGTTGCATTTTAAAATGTCTATCTATCTATCTATCTATCTATCTATCGGTCTATCTATCGGTCTGTCTGTCTGTCTGTCTGTCAGTTTGTGTACCTGTCTATGTATCTGTCGGTCTGTCTGTCTATTTGTCTGTCTGTCTATTGGACTGTCTGTCTATCTATCTGTCAGTCTGTGTATCTGTCTATTTGTCTGTCTGTCTATCAGTCTGTGTATCTGATGGTCAGTCTGTCTGTTTGTCTGTCTATCTATCTATCGGTCTGTCTGTCAGTCTGTCAGTTTGTGTACCTGTCTGTCTTTCTGTCTGTCTGTCTGTCTATCTATTGGACTGTCTGTCTGTCTATCTGTCTGTCAGTCTGCGTATCTGTCTGTGTCTGTCTATCTGTCTATTTGTCTGTCTGTCTGTCAGTCTGTGTATCTGATGGTCTTTCTGTCTGTTTGTCTGTATATCTATCGGTCTGTCTGTCTGTCAGTCTGTCAGTTTGTGTACCTGTCTGTCTTTCTGTCTGTCTATCTGTCTGTCTGTCTATCTATTGGACTGTCTGTCTATCTATCTGTCAGTCTGCGTATCTGTCTGTGTCTGTCTATCTGTCTATTTGTCTGTCTGTCTGTCTATCTGTCTGTCTAACTGTCAGTCTGTGTATCTGTCTGTCGATCTATCTATCTATCAGTCTGTCTGTCAGTTTGTGTATCTGTCTGTCTGTCTATCTATCTGATGGTCTGTCTGTCTATTTGTCTGTCAGTTTGTGTACCTGTCTGTCTTTCTGTCTGTCTGTATGTCTATTTGTCTGTCTGCCAGTCGATCTGTCTGTCTATCTATCTATCTATCTTTCTGTCTGTGTATCTATCTATCTATCTATCTATCTATCTATCTATCTATCTGTCTGTCTGTCAGTCTGTGTATCTGTCTGTCTATCTATCTGTTGGTCTTTCTATTTGTCTGTCTGTCTATCTATCAGTCTGTCTGTCTATCTGTATAGCTGTCTATCTGTTAGTCTATCTGTCTATCTATCATTCAAAATATCTATGAACCTTCACACATTTTATTTTTTACTTTTAATTTTTTGTAAAATTATTATATGAATTTCTTCACATTTAAATTAATTTAAATTCTACTACACTATATCAAATTCAAAATTGCAATTCTGCTTCCTTTGCTACATCAACACATTATACAATAATTTAAGTTTAAAACACTATATATAGTATTTTGGGCGATGTGCCTGGAAAGTTTGCAGAAAAGTGGTTTAACTCACTTGACAGTACAGGAAGTAGACGCCGCTGCGCTCCACTTTGAAGGTGCCAGTCTCTGGATTATAATGCACTGCCCTGCTCATATTCAGCTGCTCCTCAGTCCATCCTTTAATGACTCCCTCATTCCCCACTAGGACGCACACATTATTAGAGAATATTCCATATGACACAAACAGTTAGAGAATATTCCACATATATATAATTCCAAATTACTCACCTTTTTGGAAGGAATCGTTGGTTACTGTTAAAAATGAGATATATATTAGTCTGGGGGAAAAACAGCAGTTGGGATTTTTATTGTTAAGTAAAATGAATTGCAGTATTGTCCACTTACTCTCAAAATGAGAGGCCACTTTTCGTCCATTTCCTTTCCTCCCTCCCGCTTGCAAGATAAAGACAAAAGAAAGCCGTGTTATGGAAAAAGAGACAAAACTCTCTGGGATGCAGATAAGAGTCATCCATGTGGAGCTCCTGCAACTTCCAGCATTAAACAGCTGTGCAGATGCAAACATCATGGATTAATCTAGAATAATTTATACACCAGCTGAAGTCCTGATTGTCAAAGCAGATGGTGAAATATTTCCTTTCAGCTCTGTTCTACACTTCTCCTAGCCTTTGTTTTCAGTAACAGGCACCACGCACAGTATTTTCTACTTTCACCCCACCAGCTGGTTCCAGTCAACAAAAATGCAAAACTTTAAAACACACACACAAAATTAGACACTGTAAGAAAAATGAATTGTTGGCTCTTTCTTAACCTTTCTCAAGCAGAAAATAATAATCCTACGAAATGAGATAGATTAACAGCTATGGCTACCGTTCAACTAAATGCAGTAATTCAAACAAACCACCTCGAGAAATGTGTTGTTTCTATTTCTTTGCCCCTCTCCAGAGACTCTCGAATCTCGCCTCAGGGGAGCTGCCTGCACTCCCGCCAGTCCGTCAAAATGTGCATTGACTGATCACCTAAGTCTCAGACTTCAAAAGGAACTTGCTAGAAATGGTTAAAACGACTGTTATTTCTGGCTGACCGCTTCAACTTGAAGCCATGACTGTCCCTAAGGGGCACTATTCTGGGCTAAGAAAACAATATATTTTGAGGAATGATTGTGGATAAGCATTTTGGCTTTGAAATCAGACAGCCGTCAGGTGTCAGCTGAAGACTTGCGGCTGCTCATTAGACTTCTGAAGGTCCATCTGTTTCTACACTCGTGTTTGTTGTTTTACCCTGTTGGCACTGTTTTTTCCACCATGTACTCAGGAGGCCAACCTCGAGATGCCTTATCGCATAATTGCGACAGAATTCGAGGCAGAACTCTATTGCTAATTAAAGCTATTTCAGGCTTCAGTGCAAGGGGTCACTTGTTTTAGAAGGCTGCTAAAACCGTTATGCCCTTGCGGTCCTTGTGCCAGTTGGTTTTTGCCGGGTGCGTGTCCATCCAGCTCAAACCTGTAATTTCTGCTGTCATTCAGCCTGCTGCCTACTGTTTCCTGTTGCAGCTTTTGGAAACATATGCCCAATGGTTTACCCAAGGTGCCGCGGTGTCCAAAACGGTTTGGTCTCTGTAAATATTGCGTGCAAAGACCAAAGATCATCCATCTGCAGCTGCAAAGACTGCAGGTGATCCAAGGCTTTCTGACAGCAGCTGTCGTGTGTCAGTTTTACGGCTTTGTGTTTAATAGCGTTTTGATACATCTCCTGCATTTTTCTAATCTCTGTGGTTTTATTCAATTTCCTTGAAAGAGTAACGTGTGATTGCTATAATGGATAGTCTGCCGTTCAATCTGCCACAATCGCAGATCATTTGTTCGGTGTTTACTAGTCCAGTGCTTTGAATGGATTTCACTATCTGGCTTGGTGCCTGACATTATGACATATGATGTCCTTCAGTACCATCTCTGCGGAACCTCTGACTCTCCAGCAGTTCGCGTTTTTCCAGGATGAGCTGGAAGATGGCCTTGCGCTGCATATTCACCTGCAAGAGAGAGAAATAACGAGCTAGAGGAAAAGAAAGAATAACATTTTTCATCGCCCTCAACAGCTTTTGCAGACAGATATGGGAGACAGACACGACCAGCGTGACTGGGCCAAGAATGGAACCTAAATATGTGTGTCAAGTACGCTCAGGCCACTGGGGAGAAACACTGCTGGCTTCTATTAACTGGCGTTTTGCGGGTAACCCATGCAGTAGTCATAGCTTTTGAAATAATCAAACCCAAGCTGGAGGCGTTCCTGAGCGAGACACAAACAAACAGTCACCAGAAGGCTGGCAAACACTGACACTCAGTTTTTTAATAGGTCAACCACTTCCCCTAAATGAAATCCGGTAACAACACCTTGTACGTTTTTTTTTTTTTTTTTTTTTTTTTACTTTAATGCAGTGCATTCCTGGAATGCTTCTCTGTTAAAGGGAAACTTTAAGTGGAAAAGAAAAAGCTGACAAACAATGTGACAAGCATGTGAACGCTTTGTCAGCGGTTTAACAAACGTCTGGCAACAGAAACCGCGGTTGTGCCTATAAATGACGTGAGTACCTGTCCATCTGGACTTTCAATCTACTCCATGCAAAGTGCATTTGGATTTACACTCGCCATATACAATTATAGAGCCACAAACTCCGAGAAAGAAAAGTCACATGCAGAGTTGCAACCACATGTTTTTTTTCTTTTTAAGAGTGAAATATTGCTAGATGGGTGAACTCTTGCCAGAAATTGATTGCAGAATTTTACCAAAATGCTGCTGTTGCCAAACCATAACTGTATTTCCATGTTTTTCTCAAACAAAACAGTCTCTAAAAATCCACGGAAAACATTCCCCACATTTTTAACATACCTAACTATAATGTTCATATTATCTGGCAAGAAGGATTAAAAACTTAGCTGACGTTAGTTAGCCTACGCGTCGTTGGTTAAGCAGTTCATAAAGAAGCTTTGGAGAATGAATCTCGTCTTCAAATGAGGTACGCATATTTTGACATCTACACCTGCCATGGTGTTTTATTTTTATTTTACCTTTCTGTGACTTTAAATTTGTACTAGTAGTAGTGTCGTTTGTGAATGAATCTTTTAAGCGACTCGCTTTCGGATGAAAAAAATCTGTGATAAAACACTAAAACAAGAATGTGGTCGCATATTTCATTCGTTCTTAAATGTTGTCAAACTGTTACCACACTTTTTAAGTGTCTTGAGTTATAAGTACAAATATTTTAATTCAGTAACCACAAGTTAATTAAGTAACTACTAAGACCGATTCGTAAGTGTTTCGGAATCACTAAAGATAACCGGCTCACAAGAGTCCTTAGTTCGGTAATTGCGCTTCACTGGTCACGCTGTATAATTTGATTCCCTAAAAAGAACCGAATCTTACGAGTCATTCGTTCGGGAACCGCTGAAGAGTTTGACTCTATAAAAAGAACCGGCTCATAAGAATCATTCGTTCTGGAATCGCAGACTGGTCGCTGTATGTTTCGTGCTGCGCTGGTGTTCGGGCGCTTGGATAGTTGTGCAGGAACTCTCTCAGAACACTTTAGGCCGGTGTTCCGTCCACATTAGCGGAAGAACGGACACTTAGGAACGCTTGCGAAATACTCCTGTTCCAGTAATTAAAACAATGCTCATAATGACAACAGCACACTCATGACAAAGTTACCCGTTTGTATCTGAGGGCAAGCTAAGTCTCGAAATGGTAGCTTACAAGTTGCAAATCACTTAACCATAATTACACAAACGCTTTTACGAGACGCGATGCTTAAAAGGCGATGTCAATTGGCTTCGAAACGCACTCGTGCCAAGTAGTCTAAGATTTCCAGTAAATTGCCCTAAACATGGAGCAAAATTGGCAACAGAAACCATCACACTTGGCAGCGACTTTAGAAACTAAATAGGCCATAACTCACAGCACCCCGCGCGCAAAGTCTGGAAGGGTCATAAAAACGCGTCCCGCAGACCCCCAGCGGTGCTGCAGCTGTATGTTTGTATAATCAAGTGCATCGAAATTATACGATTGCATTCTTCATGATATGCCTCCCCAAAAAGGGCTTGCAAAGGGCTTTCATGCTCATAACCCCGTGATTAAAAGACAGAAAAGGCATAATTGCAAAATCACTGCATGATTAGTGAGAACTGTTTTGACAAATGTGAATGCATGCATGCATCTGACATGCACTTAAAAGACAAAAAGCAGAGCAAACGAGCCGTGGCGTTTACCTGCTCCAAGCGCTCCTGCAGAGTTTGAAAAGACCTCGACAGGTCCCGCGTTTGTCGCATTGTCCACACTGTAAATACGGCACTGCACACGGCCAGGGACAGTGCGAGCACGGCCATGAGCGACCAAACCAAGCGGAGTGTGCGGATCCGTCTCCTCTGAAGAATTCGCTGCATCGTTGCGCACACGGGTCGTTTACCGTTCTGGAGCTTCCACATCAATCATTCTGTCCATATTCCACGAGAACATCTCTGAGCCTCACTGGTAGGTCCCATGCGCGACAGCTTCTCCAACTCAGAGCGCAAATGCAGCTGTTGCAAACGCAAACCTGGTTGCAATCGCTGCGAGATTGACCCAGCAAATCAGTCGCCGCTGGCAATGCTTTGGTATATGGAGACCTGGCTGCGTTTATTGCACAAACTGGCCCAAATGGAATAGCAATATTCCGTTCATTCCTGTGCAGAGAGTTGACAGTAGCACAGCAACACTGTGGAATTTGGGTTTTACTCGCATCTTCCAGAGACCTGATTCTTTGGCATGACTTCCTCGTGTTCTCTTAGACAAATAGATCATGCTCTAGTCCATAAGAGGTGTCATTTCAAAGCACTTCTGCGTCCATGTGCTCAAGTATGCACTGCAGGGAAGTGAGTCCTGCACAGCAGTGGAAAACAGATTTCCTTCCCCCCCTCGTGCGGTGCCAAGTATTCTTATTCTGTAGCGAAATACTATTTAGCTCTGTCCTGCCTCAAATCAACAAGTGCGTTTGTCCGCGTGTCTTTTTCTAGAAGGCTGGCTGAACTGGTTGTTCTCTAAAATTTCACCAAGTGTGACCATGCATTAATGGAGCAAAGAGTGCTGATTAAATTGTCACCACAATGCATGCATGCATGCATGCACGCATGCAGGAGAAAATTATTATTATTTTTTAAATGCCAAGAGGCAATCAAATTCAAATAAGACCAATCTACGTTTTTATGTACCCGAGTTGATGACCAGTTATTAAGACTAATGACCAATCTTGAACAATTTTGATTACTAACTTGTAAGACTAGTCTAAGCATTTATGCAACCGGCCACATGCACAATTTCATAAGAAAAAACTCCAGCAATACACATTTAGAATCTTTATGCAACCCGAATCCGCTCATAAAACCGTGTGATTATTGTACATAGCAGGGGTTATTAAAATAATAACCTCTATTACCTTCTAATGGCATGTCAATTATTTTTCTTCATTCTAAATGTAATATTTTGTTTATCATTTTTTAAATATCTCCATGTTTTCTAAAATCACAAACAGCGCAGTCTAATCATCGCTTAATCATTTCCTAACATAAACGTCAATATTGTGAAGATACGTGTCTAATTTTGCTTTTTTGCTTTCTCCCTTCCAAAAATCCCAAACAACTGGATGGTTTCCTGGCAGTGAGTTTGATTATTATGAGTCAGAAAATGAGCCTGGGTCTGATTCTGGGTCTAATTTGCTACGAAACGATGGCCTGTCAGTCGGTTGAGCATTTGAAGGATTAAATGAAACAACATACGCACGTCGCAGCTGTTGTCTCAGTTGTTTTTAACACTGAAATACTATTTGAATTCCTCCGCGAAGTGCGCTGGAAAAAAGTCCTGAATGTGGTATTTCGTTAATCGCTTCTCCGGGTGACCACTCGATGTCGCTGTTGCCTAAGGTGTGCGAACAGCAACATGTTGGCGTTTCAGCAGCTTAGAAATGTAGTGATCTGCAGGCCAAATGTGAGTTCTGCTTCCAGCTACGATTTATCTTACGGTCATTGATTCAGAAGTGAGCTTTGATGGCATTTACTATGTTTATTTTATGATTACTTGCGCATAGTTTTGTTCTACACTAATCTAGATCACACTGTTGTAAAAGCTTTTAGTCAAGTAAAAACACATGTAGCAAAACCATGGACAAATGTACTTTTATCAGTGGCCGATAGAACAACAGACTGCACAGTACACTGGATACAGCAGCTTGTAATTTTTTTGCCATCATCTTCACAATGAGGCTACACAGAGCTTCTCTAAAGTGCTACGAAATAACAGTTCCATCTTAACAGGTCATACCAGTTACTTATTACATAACTAAACTTAGAGACTGAGGTACTTATGGGTTTTATGTTGTTCATGATTATAATGTATTCACTAACAGTACAAGATTTTCTTGCCAAAGTCTTTTTGGCAGTAAACATAAAATATCTGGTTACTAAAAAATGCACAAGTCAAAGTAAACAATTCAGAAAAGCAAAATCTAAGCATGGTTTCACTACCCAATATCATATAGGATTGATCTTATTCACAGCTGTAGTGCATTTTTCTACTTTTAGTGAGCTTATTCTCTGTTATGACTAGTAATAGTTACCAAAAAGTAGTCAGGAAAAGTATGTGGCTCATATCTGTGCATGCACAGCGTAAACAGACACATCATCTTCTAGGTAGCTGTGACTCTTGTGTACCAATCAGTTCTTCATATATTACAACATAGTTTAGGAACACTACTTGTGTATAATTTTAAATTAGGTGGATTTGTGATTTGTGAGCGACTAGATGTTCAAACAGATATTCGAATGTAAAATAAAATGACACATAATATATGGCTAAATATTAAAATGGCTATTCAAATAGAACATCTAAGAACAACAGTTCTAAATTCTAAATATAAACGATTCTAACAGCACCAGCTGTAACAATTTCACTTCAACTCCTTCAACTAGTAGAAAAATGAGTATGTCATAATATAACCAATATACAGTTGAGGAGGTCAAAAGTTTACATACAGCTTACAAAATCTGCAAAAAGACAAAGTCTGCAAGTGAAAATAATAGTTGAATTTATAAAAATGACCCCATTCAAAAGTTTACATACACTTGATTCTTAATACTGTGTTGTTACCTGAATCATCCACAGCTGTGTTTTTTGTTTAGTGATAGTTGTTTATGAGTCCCTTGTTTGTCCTGAACAGTTAAACCGCCTGCTGTTCTTCAGATAAAATCCTTCAGGTCCCAGAAATTCTTTGTTTTTTCAGCATTTTTGTGTATTTGAACCATTTCCAAACAATGACTGTATGATTTTGAGATCCATCTTTTCATACTGAGGACAACTTAGGGACTCATATGCAACTATTACATAAGGTTCAAATGCTCACTGATGCTTCAAAAGGAAAAATGATGCATTTAGAGCTGAGGGTGAAATCTTTTGGAATTTAAAAATATTTTGTCTTCTGAGAAACATGTAGGTATCTTCTGCAGCTTCTGAAGGGGAGTAATAAATAAAAAAATACTATATTTAGGCAAAATTAGAAAAGTGTACACATCTTCATTCTGTTCAAAAGTTTTCACCCTGTGCTCTTAATGCATCGCTTTTTCCTTCTGGAGCATCAGTGAGCGTTTGAACCTTCCGTAATAGTTGCATATGAGTCCCTCAGTTGTCCTCAGTGTGAAAAGATGGATCTCAAAATCATACAGTCATTGTTGGAAAGGGATCAAATACACAAAAATGCTGAAAAACCAAAGAATTTGTGGGACCTGAAGGATTTTTTTAAAGAACAGCAGGCAGTTTAACTGTTCAGGACAAACAAGGGACCTGTGAACAACTATAACTAAACAAAAAAAACACACCTGTGGATAATTCAACATACCACAGTATTAAGAATCAAGCATATGTCAATTTTTGAACAGGGTCATTTTTATAAATTCAAATATTATTTTCTCTTGTGGTCTATATTAACATTTTGTAGATTCTGCAAGGTGTATGTAAACTTTTGACCTCAACTGTATATGTGATTCCCAATAACACAACAGTGCACTTCTAAATCTTTGGTTAGGCCAGACTTTACTATTTAAATGCGTAGAATGTGTCAATATGTAATACACTTTTTGAGGCAACATAAATAAGCAGCTTCTTCTGTCTGTGGTTCTTGAAAATAATGCTTATCTCTATTGCCTCATAAAGTTGCGTTTCTTTCAGAAAATCTATATAGGATATGAGCATGGTCTTCCTGTGCTTATCAAACAACTTGTTACTTGTGGCTCTGATCAGTGGTTGACAGGGAAATCTATGTGATTCAAAATTTAAAGATCTCCCTGGGCTAAGTTTTCAAGGGCATCACCCTCACAGCGCATGCAGTGATAACCGAGGTCAGAGGTCACATCCCAGCAGCCCTGCTTTAGGTAGAAGTCCAGAGATGATTTGTTCCAGTCCAGCACAGTGAAATTCAGCTGCGTGCAACCAGCAGCCAGACCAAGCTGAGGGCGATCAGAAACAGAAACATGTAAAATCATACACAGTCAACAATAATCTAATTCTCATTTTGTTAACAACAGATTTCTTGCTAATGTAGTATGATTGTGTGCTATATGCTGTTTTTATCGGGTATAAATAAACTACCCTCACCTGGGAGACTTTGGACATCAGAGCCTTGCCAATGCCTTTCCCTGGAAATACTCACAGAAAACCATTATTCAGTCAAAAGGCTTACAATTTATTTTCAGTTCAAATAAACAAAAGCACACAGTGTGGTTTCCATACCTCTGAACTCTGGCATCACATACAGATCCTCCATGTACACCGCCCGACCTTTCCATGAACTGTATGTGTAGAAGTACAGAGAGTAGCCAACCTTGGTATGACCTGTAAAGAGATATACATATATGAATCGTCTCTGTCAGCTTGATGGCTAAAATACAAAGCACAAAACTCAAATATACTCCGGGCAAACAATACCAAGTTGTAAAACATACAGTTACCACAGTATTAGCACATTTGGACAGGCACTTAAAAGATAAGTTCACTAAAAAATGAAATTTTACCCTATCCAAGATTGAGATTAGTTTGATCAAGCACTGTCTACAAGTGAAAGCAGCCCTAAAGAGTTCTAAATATGTCAGTGGATCTAAGGATGAACTTTTTCACTGAAGGAAGAGTTATGGACCTGTATTATGGGCTTGTATTTTAGTTGAAAGCAACGCTTTCAAGTTAAAACGCCTTAATGATGGATTTGTTTCTTATAAACATGCAGTTTTTCTCTTCACAAGACATTAAATGGCTTATTGTGATGTTTTTATCAGCTGTTTGGACTCTTATTCTGACGGCACCCATTCACTGCAGAGGATCAAGTGTTTCATCTACATCTCGGATGGCCTGCAGGGTGAGTTAATTTTCGAAAAATATTAATTTTTGGGTAACTAATCTTGCATGAGTAAATGCCACAACAATGGCATGCAACGGCATGAAATGTGATGTCAGAAAACTGTGAAGTCAGAGAGGATAAAAGGGCAAAACAAGGTTATGTAACAACTATGCACTCAGGCTAGACATGACACACATGCTCAGATTAGATAACAACTATGTATCATAGTGCAGGGCACCGCTGGAGGGATGAATACTAAATCAAGCTGCCTGGTTCTTTTTTCTTACCATCTCTGGACTTAAGGTGTTCTGGCACTTCAGCAATGATTCCATGGAAAAAGGGGTTTTTGGAGAAGCCATCCTGCTCCAGATCTATAGTAGAGAAATATGACTGGTATCAGCTTCAAATTCTCACTCAATCAATCCACAGAACTATTTGTTCCAAAATAATATTTGTGTTGAAAAGATGTGACCATCAGGCCTACCTTTTTGTGTAATCTTGACCTGGTCAGAAACTTTCTCATGCTCTGCCAACTCCTGTTGGGAAGGATTTGACAGCAGAAACAGTTTAACCCACTATTGCGCAATCTTGCCTTGGTGACAAGCAAATTTTCTACACTTTGCAAACACATGAGGCATACAAAATGACAAAATATGATTAAAAATAAAACAATGACTAATAAGCCAAAGAAAGTTTCTCCTTTTATGACGGCCATGTGGATGATGCACATATTTGCTTGAGATAACGATCTCTTGAAAAGTATTTTTCCATCCATTGAACATTTAAAGTCATAAAATATTTGAAATAAAATTTATTAAATGTTTTAGTTGGGCAGTCAGGTACTATAGCGAATATTACAGTTTTTATTTAGATTTAATTTATCATCCATTAAAAGTATGCTTTGAATTCTGTTAGACTGTATCACAGCTGTTTGTTTTCACAATCTGTTTAAGTGTTTAATTTTTTATTTCCATTTTCGCACCGTAGCTAACAGGCTTTTTAGTAATTAGATCATTTAATTCTTGACGTGACAATGGCCTGTATAATGTACACTCTGATTTTCTCATTCTTTTATCTTCATTATTATGACGTCATTGCTCATCCACTATTCAAAGCACAAAAGTCGCAGCTGACAGCCTGACAGGTGAAGGCTGCTGCACGTTTCCGAGCATTTCGAATGCACTCCACTAGGCTCAATGACAGGAAAGTGTCAGGTTACAGTGAGCCAAATGAATATGGCTTACTGTAACTCTGTCATCGACAGCACTGATGTAATTACATACGCTACGCGTTAAAATAACAGGAGCGTTTGGAAGATAATGAAAGATTGCGCATGGTGTCTGTGACGCAGCAGATATGTGTTTCTATTTTTCTTAAGATTCTAAAATCGTCATAAATGGACGCACGCCTATGACACGCGGGCACGTCGACTCACCAGTATCATCCGCGAGATGTCCTTACAGTCCTCGAGTGTGGCGGCCCGGATTGTGAAATCCATCCTGTGTTCAATAATAACAAACTGAGCAAAAAAAAAAAAAGCCCTGAGTGTTTGTCAACGTGGAATATTATGAAATGGAAATACGGAAGGGATGTGTTTATGTGGCTCTCACTGTCACGCGGCACTCAGAAACTGCTGAAACAGCGCCATCTGCAGGTTCTGGTGTGATAACACAGTTTCGTCATCACTATTAGCCATTCATACGATTATTGTAAAGAAACCTCTTAACCTTTTATTAAAAAGTGTTTCATGTTAGACGCTTATTATCACACATAGGCCTATCTAGAGCTAGATGTATGTACGTCATCATTCCACAGAAACAGTATATATTTAAGGGTTGACTCATCACTGCTGGTTTAACAGTTACTTTCATTCTTATACGTAACGCAGTGTTTATTATGCTGTTTAATATTAACTTGTGCTGATGCTGTGACTATTTCTAACTATTTCTGCCTCACACATTCTGTGGCTTCTTTCCTGAATCACTCAAACATAACGTAGCTTTATTCAACTATAATCAATATTATTATTATTATTATTATTATTAATAGCCACAGAAAATTAAATTAGAATTTGGAACGAGTAATTTACCGAATTGTAATTTATTTATTAATATGATAATATACAAAAGTAATGATTTCTATAGGAGGCATTTTAAAATTACTATCATCTATCTATCTATCTATCTATCTATCTATCTATCTATCTGTCTGTCTGTCTGTCTATCTGTATGTCTGTCTGTCTATCTATCTATCTGTCTATCTAGCTCTCTGTCTGTCTGTCTATCTATCTATCTGTCTGTCTCGCTCTCTCTCTCTCCTCTCTGTCTGTCTATCTATCTATCTGTCGGTCTGTTTATCTATCTATCTATCTATCTGTCTGTCTGTCTGTCTATCTGTCTCTCTGTATGAATGTTTATCTATCTAGCTGTCTATCTATCTATCTATCTATCTGTATGTCTGTCTGTCTGTCTATCTGTCTCTCTGTATGTCTATCTATCTAGCTGTCTATCTATCTATCTGTATGTCTGTCTGTCTGTCTGTGTCTATCTATCTGTCTGTCTGTCTATCTAGCTGTCTGTCTGTCTGTCTATCTATCTATCTGTCTATCTATATATATATCAGTCTGTCTGTCTATCTATCTATCTGTCTGTCTGTCTATCTATCTATCTATCTGTCTGTCTGTCTGTCTGTCTGTCTATCTATCTGTCTGTCTATCTATCTATCTATCTGTCTATCTATCTATCTATCTATCTATCTGTCTGTCTGTCTGTCTATCTATCTATCTGTCTGTCTGTCTGTCTGTCTGTCTATCTGTCTATCTATCTATCTATCTATCTATCTATCTATCTATCTATCTATCTATCTATCTGTCTGTCTGTCTGTCTGTCTGTCTAGTGTAGTCATATTGATTCATCAAGTGTATAAGCAAAATCGATGAAGCATTTGGGCTTTTGATGAATTTAGAAAGGGATGAATGTAACAGGTTGATTATAATGTGAGTTCTGTGTCCTGCTATGATTTATCTTATGGCCACTGATTCAAAAATGAGCTTTGATGGCATTTACTATGTTTATTTTATGATTACTTACGCATAGTTTTGTTCTACACTAATCTAGATCACACTGTTTTAAAAGCTTTTAGTCAAGTAAAAACACATGTAGCAAAACCATGGACAAATGTACTTTTATCAGTGGCCAACAGATTCCACATTACACTGGATACAGCAGCTTGTAACCTTTTTGCCATCATCTTCACAATGAGGCTACACAGAGCTTCTCTAAAGTGCTACAAAATAACAGTTCAATCCTAAAAGATCATACCAGTTACTTACTAAGTAACTAAAGAGGCCGAGGTGCTTATGGACATAGCACAGTATGATTGGCCATAATGCAGCCTGCAGCCAGTAGAATTCTTCTCTATCAGTACGCGTCCTGCTACTCACAGCACAGATTGTGAAAGCAGACTGCAGTTTTTGTCATTCATGATAACAAACAGAAACAAAGTGTAGAGACGATGTAAATAATAGATTCAGTATGCAGTGTAGAAAGCTTCATTAATTAAAATGCAGGAAAATTTTAACATTAAAATTTTAGGAACACTGTTGTTTGATTGCGCTCTATTTCGTCAACAAAAATAATTCCAAAGAACATCACAGCTGAGCCGCTGCACATCTCCAACCAAACACAGCGCTGTTTATGATTGAATCTACATTTTTGAACAAATCTAGTGAGTCAGTGATTCAGTGACCCATTCATATAGAGAGTCACTTGCTTCGTTCGTAAATTAATCAGACGTTTAAATGAATCGACTGAATGAATGATTCAGTGATTTGCTGCAACCTACTGGCGATTCCAGTTTAATTTTTAAAGTATAAATTGAGTCATTAAAAACGTTTAATATTTCTGTATTCAAAAGTTAAATTTAAAACATTAATCTCATAACATTATTATTATGAAATGCATTAATGCCACCTCTAATTCTTGTCAAATAATCTGTAAATATTCCATGTTGCCACATTTGCACTCTTCCATGCCATGCAAAGATGAATTGTTGTTGCTGATTTATTTTGATTGGTAACTTATTTTTCCATTCATTAATTCATTCAAAGTTAGAAAAATGGCATTACAAAGTTTTAAAAGTAATAATAATAAACTTTAAGGAGTCAAATATCGCCTTACAATGGGAAGGTTCATTTCTGTCATTGAGAAGAAGGTGTTCCTAAATATTTTTTTTAAAGTAGGAGCACTAGTGCTCCTGAAAAGAAACGTAAGCCCCTAGTCCCTAATAATGTAATGCTACCTGTTAAAACTAACTGCAAACATTTATGCAAAGTGTATTAAAACTATTAAATATAATCTATAAATCATGTGATATCATCTGTACCACTAAACATTGAAGTGTTTTTAGGGCTTAGCTAATCTGGCCAATAAGAGACAATTACTAATCATTCTCAGATTTTATTAAATGATTGTTTCATTTCACTAATCTATCTTTTTTTATTATTATTAAACACAAGGTGTCATTAATGGCGCTTACATTATAACGCACAAATACACACTTTCTATGTTGGCATTAGTGGTAGTGCATTGGCATGGTTCAAATCGTATCTATCTGACCGCCATCAATTCGTGGCAGTAAATGATGAGGTATCATATCGATCTCAAGTGCAGTATGGAGTACCACAAGGCTCAGTACTAGGGCCGTTACTCTTTACGCTTTACATGTTACCCTTGGGTGATATCATCAGGAAATATGGTGTTAGCTTTCACTGCTATGCTGATGATACCCAGCTCTATATTTCTTCGCGGCCTGGCGAAACGTACCAATTTGAAAAACTAATGGATTGTGTAGTTGAGTTAAAAAATTGGATGACAAGTAATTTCTTACTGCTAAATTCTGAAAAAACAGAGGTGTTAGTTATTGGGCCTAAAACCTCAGCGTGTAATAACCTAAAACACTGTCTAATACTTGATGGCTGTTCTGTCAATTCTTCGTCATCAGTTAGGAACCTAGGTGTGCTATTTGATGGTAATCTTTCCTTTGAAAACCACATCTCTAGTATTTGCAAAACTGCATTTTTCCATCTCAAAAATATATCTAAACTACGACCTATGCTATCAATGTCAAATGCTGAAACATTAATTCATGCGTTTATGACCTCACGGTTAGATTATTGTAATGCTTTATTGGGTGGTTGTTCTGCTCATTAATAAACAAACTCCAGCTGGTCCAAAATGCAGCAGCTAGAGTTCTTACTAGAACCAAAAAGTATGATCATATTAGCCCGGTTCTGTCTACACTGCACTGGCTCCCTATTAAACATCGTATAGATTTTAAAATCTTGCTAATTACTTATAAAGCCCTGAATGGTTTAGCTCCCCAGTACCTGAGTGAGCTCTTATCGCATTATAGTCCCTCACGTCCGCTGCGTTCTCAAAACTCTGGCAATTTGATAATACCGAGAATATCAAAATCAACCGCGGGCGGCAGATCTTTTTCTTATTTAGCGCCCAAACTCTGGAACAATCTACCCTACAATGTTTGGGACGCAGACACACTCTGTGAGCTCTGTCAGTTTAAATCTAGATTAAAGACCCATCTCTTTAACCTTGCTTACACATAACAAATCCACATTCTTATAATTCAAATCCATTAAAGGATTGTTAGGCTGCACTAATTAGGTCAACCGGAACCGGGAACACTTCCCATAACACCCGATGTACTCGGTGCATCGTCAGAAGAATGGCATCTACGCTAATATTAGTCTGTTTCTCTCTTATTCCGAGGTCACATTAACCACCAGATCCAGTCCGTATCCAGATCAGATGGTCACTGCAGTCCCCCGGATCCAGTCCGAACCCAGCCCAGACGGTGGATCAGCACCTAGAGACGACCTCTACAGCCCTGAATGTCAGCGGAGTCCACATCAACTAGATGAGCCCCAGAGACGGATCCACATTAAAGACCACATCACCTAGACGGCTGTCGGCACAAGACCACGGGAACTTTGGCCAGAGGAGAACTGGCCCCCGACTGAGCCTGGTTTCTCCCAAGGTTTTCCATTTGTCACCGATGGAGTTTTGGTTCCTTGCCGCTGTCGCCTCTGGCTTGCTTAGTTGGGGACACTTTCTCTTAACACAATATTGCATTTTATTTTATTGTTTTTGATTAACTACCTTTACCTATAATGTGAGTGTTTAGTGTTGCCTTTGGCATTGTTGATGTACTGTTTCCTATTTAATACTGTACAGCCGCCTTGTCACAATTCTGTATTGTTAAAGGCGGTATATAAATAAAGGTGACTTGACTTGACTTGACATACACTGCCAACACACATTAATGTTCAAACAACATGAAAAAGTAAACTTAGCATCCGATGACCCCTTTAATATATATATGGTAGAAAATTTACAAAACATCTTCATGGAACATGCTCTTTACTTAATAACCTAATGATTTTTGGCATAAAAGAAAAATCGATTGCTACAAATATACCTGTGCTTCTTAAGACTAGTGTTTAAGTGTTTGTGGTCCAGGGTCGCATGGCTATTTAAATAAAACCTCTAGGAACAACCTCTAAGAGCAACAGTTCTAAATTCTAAATACAAATGATTGTAACAGCAGCAAATATAATAATTTCACTTCCACTCTTTCCACTAATAGAAAAATGATTATGTCATAATTTGACCAATACATATGCAATTCCACAGTGGTTGACAAGGGAATCTGTGCGCCTCAAAATTTAAAGATCACTCTGGGCTAAGTGTTCAAGGGCATCGCCCTCACAGCGCATGCAGTGATAGCCAACGTCAGAGGTCACATCACAGCAGCCCTCCTTTAGGTAGAAGTCCAGAGATGATTTGTTCCAGTCCAGCACAGTGAAATTCAGCTGTGTGCAACCGGCAGCCAGACCAAGCTGAGGGTGATCGTAAGCACAAACATGTAAAATGTACACAGTCAACAATAATCTAATTCTCAATTTGTTAACAACAGATTTCTTGCTAATGTAGAATGATTGTGTGCCATATGCAACTATTATCGAGTATAAATAAACAACCTCACCTGGGAGACTTTGGACATCAGAGCCTTGCCAATGCCTTTCTCTGAAAATAGTCCAAGAAAAACATTTTTAGTCAAAAGGCTTACAATTTATTTATTTATTTTTTTTAAAGATTTATTTTTGGCATTTTCGCATTTATTTTGACAGGACAGTATAGCAGTGACAGGAAACGAAGTGGGAGAGAGATAGAGGGGTGGGATCTGGAAATGTCCAAAGGCCGGGACTCGACTCAGGACGCCCGGAGCACAATGGCGCTACATGTTGGCTTGCTGCCTAAAAGGCTATCGGCACCGACAAAAGACTTACAATTTATTTTTAATTTAAATAAACAAAAGCACACAGTGTGGTTTCCATACCTCTGAACTCTGGCATCACATACAGATCCTCCATGTACACCGCCCGACCTTTAAATGAACTGTATGCGTAGAAGTAAAGACAGTAACCAACTTTGGTATGACCTGTCAAGAGATATATATGAATCAACTCTGTCAGCTTGATGGCTAAAATAAAAAAAAATTAAAAATGACAATACTGTCAAAGTTGTTTCTTCAACAGAACCGATTTTGAGAAATTTAGGATTACATCAGAATGAGAGTCCAAATGGCTGATAAAATCAAGTAATCCACATGACTGCAGTCCATTAATTAATGTCTTCTATCTATAATATTGCTTTCTCCATTGAAAAAGTCATCTGGTCTGAATCAGGAGAGAAATCAGAAGCACTGCTTACAAGCAAAAACAGTCCACACAGGTTTTCACTTTGCAATACATTAATCCATGGACTGGAGTCGTCTGGAGGACTTGTGGTCTATTGTGATGTTTTTATTAGATTCTCATTCTGACGGCACCCATTTACTGCAGAGGACACATTGGTGAGCAAGTGATGTAATGATAAATTTCTCCAAATCTGTTTTGATGAAGAAACGTCTACATCTCGGATGGCCTGCAGGGTAAATTTTCATCAAATTTTTATTTTTGGATAAACTACTATTGAATGAGTAAATGCCGCAACAATATATATGTTGTGGCGATGTTAAAAATGGTGTAGAAAATGCATATATGTAACCGTGAGGAAGTAAAGTCAAGGAGGATAAAATGCCAAAACAACGTTATGTAACAACTATGTACTCAGGGTAGACATGACACACATGCTCAGATTAAATAACAAATATGTGTCATAGTGCAGGTTACCGAAGGACAGCAGTTTTTATCTTATGTTTGAATAAGATTGTTCATCCCAGATGAATACTGAATCAAGCGGCCTGGGTCTTTTTTCTCACCCTCTCTGGACTTAAGGTGTTCTGGCACTTCAGCAATGATTGCATGAAAAAAAGGGTTTTTAGAGAAGCCATCCTGCTCCAGAGCTGTAATAGAGAAATATGTTTGGTATTAGCTTCAAATTAAAGCAAGTCACACTATTATTTATTCCAAAATAGTATTTGTATTGAAAAGACCATCAGACCTACCTTCTTGTGTAATCTTCACCTGGTCAGAAAGTTTCTCATACTCTGCCAATTCCTAGTGTGAAGGATTTGACAACAGAAACAGCTGCAATTTGATTTTTCCTTGGTGACAAACCAATTTTCTTCACTTTGCAAACATATGAGGCATACGTGATGACAATAATATGATTAAAAATAAAAGAATGACTAATAAGCCAAAAAAAGTTAAGCAAAGTATTTAACTAACATAACTAACATAACTAACAAGCTTTTAGTAATTAGGACCATTTAATTGACAATAGCCTGTGTAACGTAGTGGTCACGCTACACTCTGATTTTCTGATCTCTTGATTTTCTGCCCCCTAGAGTCAAGGTACGCATTCACCTTAAGAACTTAAATATTCCAAATGCAATGACTTTAGTTTTCTTCTTGTTTAAATGAAGAAAGTTTTGAGAACGCATAATTTTGAAAACGGGTTTCAATGTGCAAGTTTGACAGTGCCAACTACTGGCAAGACATACGTAATACAACATTTTTGGCAGTTTTCACAGATATGTATAAATGCGAATCGTTTTGAAAACGTCATGTATACGTGAAACTTTTTAAAAACACAAGGGAGACGTTTCCGTTTTGACTACATTGTTGTCGTGTAAATGTAGTCTTATGCTCTCTTAAACTCACATAATAACCTCTCCCTTCTAATTATGACCTGAACCATTAGAGGACCATCCCAGAAACCCCAACCCAGTTTTCCAGTCTGTCTGTCAGACCCCTGTGGACCCCTGTTGTGTGTTTCCCTCGTGTATGCCCTTATTTGGACTTTACGTTTCCGTTCCTTATTATTACGTCATTGCCTCTTGCTTCCCCCTGATTGGTTCCTTCTGTGTTTATATAAGTTTGGTTGTGTCTAGTTTAGTTTGTCGGTTCTTGTATTGTCATAGCTTGTGTTTACGTTGTGGTTGCTGTTCCCTGCTGTTTCCTGTACATTCAGTTTCCCTTTGGATTATTTAATAAACTCTATGTGCATTGGACCTCCTCTCTCCTCCTCGTCATTCCACGCACACAACTACGAGTTACACTGTCTAGAAGTATGTGATGACCGACATTGTCAAACGCATCTACACTGTAAAAAAATTTCCGTAACATTTACGGGAAAAAATGGCAGCTGTGGTTGCCAGAATTTTACCGTAAAACAATACAGTAGCAACGTTTTAAGTTTTACGGTTTTAACTTAAATTTACATTTAAATACCGTAATTTCATTAACTGATGTAACGTTAAAGGAACACTCCACTTTTTTTTTTTTTTTTGAAAATAGGCTCATTTTCCAACTCGCCTAGAGTTAAACAGTTGAGTTTTACTGTTTTCGAATGCATTCAGCCAATCTCCAGGTCTGGAGACTTAGCATAGCCATGTGACCCTGGACCACAAACACAGTCTTAAGTAGCACAGGTATATTTGTAGCAACTGATTTTTCTTTTATGCATAGCTTAGCATAGATCATTGAATCTGATTAGACCGTTAGCATCTTGTTAGCAAATGACAAAAGAGTTTCGATATTTTTCCTATTTAAAACTGGGCTTTTCTGTAGTTACATTGTGTACTAAGACCGACGGAAAATGAAAAGCGAATTTCTAGGCTGATATGACAAGGAACTACACTCTCATTCCAGTGTAATAATCAAGGAATTGTGCTGCTGTACTATGGGTACACAATGTAACTACAGAAGAATCAAGTTTTAAATAAGAAAAATATTGAAACTCTTTAGTAATTTTTGAGCGAGATGCTAACGGCCTAAACAGATTCAATGATCTATGCTAAGCTACGCCAAAAGTGCTACCGCCAGACCCAGAGATCGGCTGACTAACCATTTAACTGGTTTTTACTGTAGCATTTTTACAGTTTCTTTCCATTATATTCACGGTCATTTACAGTGTAGTAGTACCAGCACTGATACTTTGCCAGAATCAGAATGTAAGCAAATACAATTTATTATCTTTATAAGCGCTGTCTCTGTGCTGTGATGCGGTTGGAAACCAGATTGAAACTTGTCCAGGTATCCATCTGAGTTTAAGTAGTTGTTCAGCTGATTAAAAACAACCTTTTCAATAATCTTGCCTATAAAAGGAAGATTTGATATGGGTCTATAGTTGCTCAGTATGGTGTTATCAAGATTTATTTTTTTCAGGAGGGGCTTAACAACTGCATTTTTTAGGGAGTTTGGAAAAGTCCCAGAAAGAAGTGAGGCGTTCACCACTTCTAACAGATCTGCTTCTAAACAGTTAAACACACTTTTGAAAAAAGATGTGGGAATTGTGTCAAGGTAGCAGGTTGACGATTTAAGGTGCTGCACTATCTCTTCCAAAATTGTGTTTTCTTCAAAAACAGACATAGTAGCTTATTTTTGGAATTGTGGTCGAACCTGTCCGACCTCTACATTACTTGAGGATGTGCTAAACATTTGTGAATGTTGCTGCTATCATAGCAGGGACCCGACACATATCACTGAGAGCTGCTATCAGTTGTTTTTGGTTCACCTACAGCAGATGGAGGAGGGTTTGGGCCCTGGCACTGCTGCATGTCCGGACAGCTCTCACAGGAGGAGGAGGGCGAGCTGGGCCTACAGGCTCTGGTGGTAGTGGGGCCTGCTGTTTTTTAGTTTTTTAGCAAAACAGTGGGAGAGCTCAGCCGGGATGGTGTCCATGAGCAGTGGCTATTTTGGCTGCGTGGTGTTATCAGTGCCCTTGTGGGATGTGTCAACCACATGACAACTCGGAAGCTGATATTAAGTTCTTTGTAGCCATGTATTCAGCCCAAGCAACCATGAAAACACGTTAATTGCCCTTGCTGGGAGTGGTCCACTGATGAACGACTGAACTTTAAGTCTTTAAAGTGTTTCAACGTGATCTTAATTTAATGGCGCAATCGACACTTTCTATTCATTTTTTTCATTTTTGTCAGCAACAGCCATAATAGATTTAATTTGTTTGTGCAGGGGGCATTTTTGTCCAATTTAGTGTAATTTTTTGCCCCAAGTCCTCGTGGCCAGGGGAAAGCTAAGCCTTCCCCAGCCTTACACATGCTCTGCCTATGGCTAGTGTCTGCTAGTTTTCATTCTGTAACCTACTTATTCTACAGATCTGTGTACCAGTGTTAAATGCTACTGTTTTTGAGAGCGTTGATACCGTTTCTGACAGATAATGTCATGATTTTTTTTTGCGTTTCCCTTTTTGAATGTGATATCCTGTCAACAATAACCGGTCCATGGGCTTTTTTGATTACTGTCAGTTTAAGTGCCGGCGATACAGTGTTGCCAGATATTGCTATTAAAACAAACAAAAACCAAAAAATAAATCGAAATTATTTCAAATCTTGTGCAAATAAGATAAAGATATCGCTGATTCTGAATTGAAACTTCCTACTTTATAACCTTTCTAAAGTGTCAGTTTAAGTATAAAAGACAAGTCCAAAAACTCTTATAATATAATGGATCTGGCAACACGGAGGCTGCGTCCGCGCCCTCACTCACAACTCTCTCAAGCCTTGTTCACTCCGCCAGCGTCTCCCAGCGATCATTTTCACACCACGGATTCTAGACTGAATTATACATGTCATGCAGACATTCATATGAGGATATTAACAGCAATTAGTCATTCAGAGAACAAATTGTATTTTTCAACATCAAAAATTTTGAAAAAACTTGACCTCATTTACATTTTCTAATTCTCTTTAATGTATTTGCCCTGATTTAATTCTGTGAAATTTATCTATAGCCTATTTATATTATTTTGTCGTCATTATTTGTTTTAAGCAGTTAAAAATTGTACTTGTGAACCATGATTGACATGTTTTTTTGTTTGTTTTGTTTTGTTTTTTTGGAGTGCCCGTTTTGTTTGGGGCTGAAAATTGTCCATCCAGTCTGTCAACACTGTTTACGATTCAAAACACAAAAGTCACGGGTAACAGGTGAAGGCTGCTGCACGTTGTATTCCAAACGAGTTTGGGCACCTCTGCATTACTTTTTTTTTTTAATTAGAAGCAAAACATACACATTAATAACAAGACATCCAAATAAAAATAACAAAAAAATAAATAAATGAATAAATAAAAATTCGCGTTTACACTTTAAATTTTAGATATAAATATACAAAAATACAATTTAATAAGAATACAGACAAATACAACCAAATGTCAATACGCCAAACCACAACATATATAATTTCACTTTCCAATTAATTTTAACTTTAGCAAATACAGTTGTACCTTTACATTTTTTACTATCAAAACATTGGAGAGAATCCATATATGAATGAAAATCAATCATAAAAACCTTTAAACAAGGTTAGAATAATTTATTCTACTTTTATGAAGCGGCACTGTAAGTAGTACAGCTTACTGTAACTCTGTCATCAACAACACTGATGCAATTACATACGTTACACGATAATGAAAGATTGCGCATTCTGTCTATGACGTAGCAGATATGTGTTTTTATTTTTCATAAGATTCTAAAATCGTCATAAATGGACACATGCCTATGACACGTGGACGCATCCACTCACCAGTATCATCCGCGAAATGTCCTTACAGTCCTCGAGTGTGGCGGCCCTGATTGTGAAATCCATCCTGTGTTCAATAATAAAAAACTGAGCAAAAGAAAAACTCAAACTACACTCTTTCAGTGTTTTCGTAAGCTTGGCCCTGAAGACTGAAGTTGCTGCTGCTTCGGGAGACACTGCACTGTTATATTGTGCTTGAATAGTGTCAAATCGCTTGAATGTTCTAATTGGCAAATCTGAAAAAAAAAAAAAAAAAAAAAAAAAATGAGATAAGAGTTGATGAAATGATAAGAGTTTTGCGAGGACGCAGAAGTGGCCCGATAGGAGCAGGGACAGATCAGTCAGCTGTCACTTTTCACACTGGCCTGTGGACATCAGACATTCATTACCTGTCCTGGTCATGATCAAATATTTTAGCTTTACTTGGCAGCATAAGGGAAAAGTATGCATTTATTTGTAAATGTAACTTTTTGAAAACGAAAGTAAATGAGTTGAAAAATGTCTTATCCTGTGGCTCCCTCTAGTGGACTTCAATTGTCCTCTAGAGAGGGCATTTTTGCTCAACTAATGCAAGTCTATACGAATTTTTTGATAATTATTTGTGACCCTGCACCACAAAACCAGTCTTAAGTACCACAGGTATATTTGTAGTAATAGCCAAAAATCCACTAGGATATTAAGTAAAGATCATTGCTAGGAACTTAATTTGGACAACTTTAAAGGCATTTAGATTTAGTTGTATACCAGCCAAATATTGTCCTATCATACCCATACATCAATGGAAAGCTTATTTATTCGCTTTCAAACGACACATCTCAATTTAAAAAAACTGACCCTTATGACTGGTTTTGTGGTCCTGGGTCACATTTATACAAAAATTGTCTCATCAGCTAGAAAAGATATAGCAACAAACTACATTCAGGTCCAAGGACTCCGCCGAGGCTGCATGGTGCTTGTAGCATTAAAGCTCTAGGAGAACATACAGTACAGTATATTCTACAAAAAGTTTAAATATGAAGTTTAAATAGTAAAACAGTATGTTGGCTTTCTCAAGCTAGCTAATAACTTCAAAAACATCAGTGTGGTGGATCAATGAATGTGGAAAAAAGGGAAAAGATGTACTCCAGGTGTATACAGTAGATGATTAACACCAAACACTAGAAAATCAGTCCAGTCTCCCCAACTGTAAATGTCACTGGCTATTAAGTCTTGTGTTGCTTATAATAATGAGGTCGATATCACATAAGCAGTCTTTCAGAATGCGCTCAGTTACATGTAGATGCATACTGTATGCATAGCTCTGGAATGGTAAGTATGAGAGTGGAAGCAAAAATTCACACTACAAAAAACTAGACTACACCACTGGGCTGCCGTATAAATGTTATATATAACACAGATATATAGAGATATAGAGATATATACATATAGAGATCTATATATGTATATAGATATATATATAAGTTCTACACACATCTACAGCATATCTAAATTCAGTTTTAGATTGCATATGTAGCCGCCTCATAATATGATCATATAGCTGTGAGCTCATTAAATGTAAGGCCTACAATAAATAGGGCCACACATTTCACAGCCAACACTCGCACCACAAAGTCACTGTTCAACTCAGGGGTGTAAACGGTATTTTCAGAGTTTGTATGCTGCTAAAAATAGATTCGTGGGCTAGTTAGACGGATAGGGTGTGGATGCTTTCAGCTGAACAGTTATATTCAGATTTGCTCTCAGAAACTGGCCTCTTGCCACTTAAAACAGGTCCAGTGTTAAAGTAACGGGCGCTGCTGACTGAACCGTTGTCTGAGGCTGACTAACGTAAGCGAGGGGAAAATGATGCCGTTTTCCATCAGCTACGCATGATCATCAGATGACGTATGTAAAAGATCCAGCTGCATGCTGTGAAACAGTGCCTGCGAACGCGCGCGCTTCTGTCCATTCAACGGGATGAGGGCGCGTGGGTTTCAGACGGAAACAGCTAATTGTGCTCTATCCTTGAGTAGGCTGAATAAACAGGTGAGGGCGAGAAAATCTTGAAAGACCAGACGAAAGCAACATCTTAAGACAAAATGCTACTTAAGTTACGCCAATCCTTTATCAGAGCCATCAATTTGTACAGGCCAACAACCCCAGAAGGCTAATTCTGAGACACTTTAATTAGTTACTTTAATTTCTAACGTTTTAAGTGCGTTTTGTTTTGAATTACGCACAGTTATAACACTGTAGACGCTGGCATCGTTTTTTTTTTTAAATACAACTTGCTTTTTGCTTTGTAAATACTACAGTAGAGGGTTTGCACTTATGTCTCGATTTGGTCAGTTAGTCAGTTGATCATCCTGGATGTAAACAACAACGTGGGCTGCATGGTCATTGTACTACTAAAAAGGTTGTTCTGCTAATTTATGCTGTCTAAACCACAGAAAAACATGGGGAAGCTGCTAAATCATACACAGAAGGACTATTCTATAAGGGGCGCAATATTTTGACAAACTGAATATGATAGGTGATAAAGGTATGTACGATCAGTATTAATTAAGATATTAGCCTAATATTTCACCTACCTGACCAGAAATGATAAGAACAAACATGAATGTTGTCAAGATTCTTGCTAACCACAAATACCTTTTGTACTCTTCTCCTTGATTTGTGATAACTTTTGGCGGTCTGTAGTACTCCAAATGTTTTTCCCGGGCCGACCGAATAGTACAGGCCAAAACATGAATATAACTGAGCATTTTCAGCAGCAATAATCAGCAAAATATGCAAGTTTTGTTCGGTTCAGTGGCATTGTTTACGCTCAGTACCGCCAATATGGCCAATTGGTGATGGTCGTGAAAACACTCTATTGTATGATTTGTCAACTCACATTCTTGAGGTAGTAGTTGTGCTTTTTTGGGAACCAGTGCGAAAACTTGTGTTAAAAAAAAGTAGGCCAGTGTGGAAAAAAACAGCAGCTTATGTTGTATGTAGTGTATTAAATGAATAAACAAAAGATAAAACTGTCTTCAAGTAAAGTTAACCACAGACCTTTAATTAACTCGTAAATCCAGCACTGACATTTCAGGCAGTTAGGGATCGAACACATAACTGGAAAATGTTAATTCTCTTCTGGGTTTTAGGGCCACAAACTAAACAGCTGTATTTGTGACTGAAATGTCAAGGACATCACTGACGCAAAAGAGGACCTGTGAGTGATCCACAGTTTTATGAAAATGTTAAAGGTGTGGCAACATGAAAGGAGAAAATTGATTTTTTTTCTTTACGCTGCATGGTGCCCCAGTATAGGCTCATTAGTATCAGGTTAGCGCCAAGAACCATTATATAACTGACATTAACACTCCTAACTACAGCGCTTAGAAAACTCATGCATTCATGGAAAAATAGCAGCCCTGACATCACAACCAGTAGCCTCAGACTCTTTTACACACACCTAAAAAAAAACTGATGGAAGAACAGAGGGACAGTCACTCAGCACATGAGATGTAAGAACCTTTAAACAGAATTTGATTGATCCAAACATAAGTGAAAAAATATGGATCTTAGTGATATGTTAAGGGTCGCTATTATGCTTTTTCACTTTTTGAACTTTAGTTTGGAGTCCACTCCGAAAGGAGATATTTTGTTTTTAAAAAATCCCTTTTCAGGGATTCAACCAAACGGCTCCTTTGGACTACAGCATTTGTTTTCTTCATGCAATGATGTCACAACCCGGACCATTAGAATATCATTAAAATAAATCCCACCCACGGAAATTCAAATTGTTGGAGGGAGGGTAGGGACGAGGTGGGGGATTAGCCTAACTTTAGCGATGCAGCGCAGAGAACCACTTCAACAAGCCACAGCGTGGCGGATATAAGCACAAGCACTGACTAGAGTGGACGCTTTAGAGCTGTAACGCACCACAGACGTTGCAATACAGGGGGTCGAAACACATGCCAAAGCCACAATCTACTTCGGTTGCACGTCAGAGCCGTAACGCGCAGCAGACGTGTGCAGTGTGTCTTAATAGATTTATTCATCATTGTAGATAGCTTCACTTATAACGCAAGTGTTTTTTAAAATGCATAAACTTGCACTAGAATAGGCTAGGCTGATCAGTGATGATGTTCTTTGATAATGTTAGGCTGCTTTTAGCTTTATGCTGGAGCTGGTTTCAGGTAATGAAACTAAGTATGTAAATAATTAAATACATTAGCACAATAATATCATGCATTGGCGATCTCGCAGGCTGATGATAGGGCCCAACACTACTGTAGCGTATTATTTACGCACCCTCCATGCATCCTAGGTGTATATGACTTCCTTCTTTCAGACGAATGCAATCTGAGTTATATTAAAATTTATCCTGGCACTCCCAAGCTTCATTAACCCCCCGGAGCGAATCGAAAAAAAATATCCATATTTAAAACGTAAGAATCACTTCAATCTAGCTTACACTAACAGTTGTACATGGAACTTGTTTCTCTGTACATGGAACTTGTCAGTACTGAAACACCGTCTAAGCTGTTCACCAATCGCAACGCAGTGGGAGAGCTAACCAATTACAACACATTTTGTTTTCGGAAGGCGGGCCTTCATTAAACCTGGAACTAATCGAGCCTTATGTGCCAGGCTGGGAGAGATGTATTGTAATAATGTAAATTATGTTAAAAATAATGCGTTTTTCGAACCACCAAGCATGAAAGCATGTTCTAGTACACCCCCAAATCAAAAGCATAATAGGACCCCTTTAACAGTCATTGTTAAGCAATATAAAAATAGACTGAATTTAAATGTAAACAGTACACAAATAACAGTCTACGCCCAAAATAACATCAGCTGAGGGTCCACTTGTAGCCTATATAATGCGCTCTCCTCTTGATCTTATGCAGGGCAGGAAACCGTCTTCCTTTCCTGTTTAGTCTATGACGTGATGACATTCCATTATATAACTGACATTAACACTCCTAACTACAGCGCTTAGAAAACTCATGGATTCATGGAAAAATAGCAGCCCTGACATCACAACCAGTAGCCTCAGACTCTTTTATACACACCTAAAAAAGAACTGATGGAAGAACAGAGACACAGTCTCTCAGCACATGAGATGTAAGAACCTTTAAACAGAATTTGATTGATCCAAACATAAGTGAAAAAATATGGATCTTAGTGATATTTAACAGTAACTGTTACACAATATAAAAATAGACTGAATTTAAATGTAAACGGTGCACAAATAACAGTCTCCGCCCAAAATAACATCAGCTGAAGGTCCACTCGTAGCCTATATAATGCATTCTCCTCTTGATCTTGTGCAGGGCAGGAAACCGTCTTCCTTTCCTATTTAGTCTATGACGTGATGACATTCCTTTTCTGCTACTATAGTATCTTTTTGGGGTGCTTTCATCATTTTAAATGTGGCATGATGAAACTTCAGGCAACTGCATAAAGGTTTTATTTAGATATACACTACCAGTCAAAAGTTTTTGAACAAAGATTTAAGATTTTTTAATGTTTTTTTAAAGAAGTCTCTTCTGCTCACCAATTCTGCATTTATCGGATCCAAAGTACAGCAAAAACATCAAAACTGTGAAATATTTGTACTATTTAAAATAAGTTTTCTATTTAAATATATTTTAAAGTGTAATTTATTTCTGTGAACAAAGCTAAATTTTCAGCATCATTAGTCTTCAGTGTCACGTGATCCTTCATAAATCATTAAAATATGCTGATTTGCTGTTCAAGACACATTTTTGATTATATTATTATCAATATTTAAAACAGTTGAGCACATTTTTTAGAATTCTTTGATGAATAGAAAGATCAGATCAGCATTTATCTGTAATAAAAAGCTTTTGTAACATTATACACTATACCATATAAAAGTCTGGAGTTGGTATAACTATTTTTGCGAAAGAAATCATAGAAATCAATACTTTTATTTAGCAAGGATGCTTTCAATTGATCAAAAGTGATGATAAAGACATTTATAATGTTACAAAAGATTTCTATTTCAAATAAATGCTGATCTTCTGAACTTTCTATTTATCAAAGAAACCTGAAAAAAATCTACGTAGCTGTTTTCAACATAATAATAATAGCAAATCAGAATATTAGAATGATTTCTGAAGGATCATGTGACTGGAGTACTAATTCTAAAAATCCAAATTTGAAATCACAGGAATAAATTACATTTTTAAAATATTTAAATAGAATACTGTTATTTTAAATAGTAAAATTATTTCAAAATGTTACTGTTTTTGCTGTACTTTGGATCAAATAAATGCAGGCTTGGTAAGCAAAAGAGACTTCTTTAAAAAAACAGTAAAAATCTTACTGTTCAAAAATCTTTGACTGGTAGTGTTACTTTAAAAATAAAAAATAAAAAAATTGTGATCGTATTTAAAATAAAAAAGTTTAAAGGTTAGCACAGTCTGCTTTAATTTGCCTAGAGAACCTTTATGTAAAATCACTATTATCTGGACAATATTACAGTTGAATCACATTTTTTGTATGTAAAGCCCAATTAACAAACTTCTATCTGTTATGTAACTGCTATTCATATATTTATATATAGATCAGATAAAAAAGGAAATGAGCTCATAATCTAGCTGATGCAACTGAACCGCAAGAGAACTCAAGAGTGAAGAAAAGAAAAAAAAAATCCCCTTATTCCGTGTACAGGACTAACGTCCCTCTTTCCCATATTAGGAGAAGAACAACTGTTTGTCATCATGCCGTATCTGAGTGAGAAAATAGACTGAGCAAACGTTGCTTGTCTGCGTCCAGATGCAGTAAGCATTAGTCATGTGACATTACAGTGGAGCCGGTCAAGCTGTGGCTTTCCAGTATAAGACTTAATATTTTGTTAGACATTAACTGTTTCAGTCATTGAGTGAGCCATTCAAAACCTAACCTACTTCTGCTATTCATACTAAAGTAGTACATATATAGGTAAAACCTTATTCTATCATGGACAGCTCTTATCCACTCTACACTGACCTCTAGAAATGAACTGAAATAGCTGTTCTTTATGGTGTGTTTGAAGCCAAAACAAGCACGTACATTTTCTAGTACCTGTGTTATTTACACATCCAGACAAACGTGAGTAGAGGCACTCATGGACATAGTGTACACACCTACTCGTGCCAACAAGAAAGAACATAGAGGGATTTATTTTAGATAATGTGAGTGCTGTAGTGTGTTAGCACTGTTAGCTACGTACATTAAAAAAACTTTTCTAATGAGTAAAAAAACAAGAACATGAAATGGAAGCCTATTATTTGCTGATTGTTTCACAATTTTGACAGAAATGACCACATTTTAACTAAAAATTACCCTGAGTATTATATTAATTGGTGCTGACATAAAGATTTGGCATTTTTTTGTCCTTAATATTCTTTAAACAAACATGTTTTTGAGTAATCTAGTTGTAGGCTCCACATTTGGTTACACAAACATTTAACAAAACATTTATCTAGCATGGCACTGTAATCTTAAATTTAATTTAACTTGTGTTTGTGTTTTGTGTTTTTGTCACACGGCATGTGAGTACTAAACTAAGTTCTCTTTCATGTCTTATTGTGCTGTTTTATTGTGGGGGGGGAGGTGGGGGGAGGGTGTAAGTATAAAAAGAAACAAGTTTGAAACTATAAATACAACATACAGGTGTCCCCAGGAATACCCCACAGATCATTTATTATATCTTTTTGAAAAATCCCATTTTGCGTGGAAGCAGAAACACACTGTTTTCGTGCATGTCTCTTTACATGCAAATGAGCGCACACATCCGAACCAAGCGCACAGAAAGCGGCTGTCACATGGCATGTGAGTACTAAACTAAGTTCTCTTTCATGTCTTATACACACAAGTTTTTGTTAAATATACACAGGAGTTACAAAAATAGTCGGTTATGTTTGTGAAGGTAAACAGCTGGGAAAAAAATCACATTTTTATACTAGATCTGTGTGGCAGCATATACAGTAAATAAATCAATAGATCCACTGCTCTCTTGTTTCCTCTGAGGCTGGGACTCTAAATAGTGTTCTCTGCTCGTCTGTGCAGGCAATGACAGAACAGTTAGCATGCTTTACGTGAACTTTTGCCATGGCGTTAGAATTGGTACACTGTTGTCGCTTGCGAAAACTAAATAGCGGCACCGTAGGTGGAAACATGCAGATTAAGGGGCGGTAATATTATAATAAGATCCCCTGACTATGTCACGGGAGGAGCAAAATCTGACACTCTCATTTTTTCATATGCTTGCAGAAGGCGGCTTACCAAAACAAAGTTATTGGGTTGTCCTTTTTCATGTTTTCTGGGTTGATGCACTTGAGACCTGATTATAGCACTTAAACATGGAAAAAGCCTGACTTTAAGGGTTGTTTTGTCAGCTAAATCTAGCATGGTATTTGTCATGTTTGATTAAAAAGTAGACTGTTTATGTCTGTTCTATAACATTAGATGATTACTTATACTTTAACTGGGTTAATAGAAGCTCATCTAATTATGCAGCAGGCCTATATCAGACAGTTAGATTGATGTTATCCAAATGATAAAACTCCATGCCTGCAGGATACTGTAAGGTTGTGAACTCCAAGCACATTATGTTGGATATGCTGCATAAATTGTCACAAGTAATTTAATAATGCTGCTTATGGCCCGCTCGTATGTTACTAAATTTAGCAGCAGTGCTTTGTCAGAAGTGATACAAATATTCCTGCACGCAGCAGTCTCTGAATCTGCGACAGCAGACAGTCAAGTCCAGTACTTCTAAATGTCTTATTGTTCCAAATATATTTATATCATGTCATCCCTTCTGTACTTGAATAATGGTTCTCAGTCTTCCAGTACTATTTTTGCCCTTTGAAGAAGTTTTTTTCCCCTCACTTTATTTTGATTTTCTCCAACTCAGCTGATTACGCAATACAATTACAGATCAAGAATAACTGCAGAATAGTAAAATGATTGATGATATGTATATGTACTTATTTCTACACACATAAACAACAACAACTCTGAAACAGAAAAAAAACATCAACAACCATAAAAAAGGGTATTGAATTGAATAATATTACAACATAATGATTTTCAAACAAACAGCTAAATAAATAAATAAAAATAGAAGGACATTCAAAAAAACAACAACAACTGGTCATCCAAACAAATATGCACATTAACATCACAGGTATAAGAAAAAGATGCTCACGATGAAGTAGACTAGTAATCTATAGCCCTTTGAAGAAGTTTAGGGAGGTTTATTAAACAGACAGTAGTTAGTATTATCATTTTTAAATGAGCTACATTAACTGTTAGAATTTGGAGTTTCTCCAAATCGAGTATAAAAAGTGCAGTATACTTGTGAATGACATCTCTCACTATTTCATTTGAATCATATTTGTTATTCTAATTATTTGTTATTGACCTCATTATGATTAATCATCATGACTTAGCACTAGAAGAATGTATTTGTGCATGTTAATGAATATTCACTGTGAAACTCAAAGTTTCACACAGTCGCTTATCTAAAGCAAGTTAAACCACTTTAGCTCAAGCATAGCAAACTAAACTATCATAACACCCTTAGGCAATATCAGCCAGGATCGTCTTAATAAAATGTGGCGCTTTGGATCAAACATCTGCCTAATAGTTACTTGATTACAAGAGAGATTAAGAAAAAAATGTCCAGTTACGTCAATCACATTTTGGTCCATTAAAAATGTCTCCTTTTTAGAGTTGGCGCTGCCTGCTTTTTGAGATTTTCTTGTTTTTGTTGGAAAGGTTTAGTTTGGGCCTGTGAGATAAGATATGGAGGCTTTCAGAGAGAAGTGGGTGGTTACTCTGATTACTTAGATGTTGAGTTGAAGAAACAAAGCAGAAAACACTTTTTATGCTTTGCTTCGCTGAACTTCTCAGACTCCACAAATAGCAACCCCACCCCTAAAAAAACAACAAACCTTAATGGTCATTAGATTAAGATCACAGCTATCACCAAAAAGATCACAGCTATGACAAAGTCTTATCCAGAAATGGATGTATTTATTTTTATACAGCAGTTGGTATTAAATTAATAATTTTTTGCACACATGATGCCTTACTTGCTCATTGCCATCCTACTGGCAAAAACCTGAAGTGGCTTACGTCAAATGCTAACCCGTGACAATTGTTCAGTTATTCCTGCTTTGGCACTGTGCAGTGAACCTGGCACACCATGTTTTTCATGTTGGGTTTACTTGAAAGGCAGTGTGTTTGTACTGAATAAATTGGACTCGTTATGTATTTAGAGTATGTGTGTGTGTGTGTGTGTGTGTGTGTGTGTGTTTTGTTGGAGGGGGGGTTGGTTGGTGGCGTCACTGGCAGTTGTATAATAGCACCGCTGTGCTACCAGAGCTACTTTGGTGGGTGTTTCCCAAATCTTCTATTTGCTGATTACACAGGGGCTCAGTGTTCCTTTCTCAGTCCACACATATGGTATGAATTAACTCAATTCACTTTTACCTCTATTGAGAAACTAATTAAAACATCAAAAATATAAAAAAGACATCCCATATTCTTCCTTTAGGGACTCTAGTCTCAAAGAACCAAAATTTACTATTTAGTTGACATAATTTCACAAAACCAGACTGGTGGAAATTGTGTTCACCAATGTGTAGTGGACTAGAAAAGGATAAATGTGTACAGCATGGGAATAATGTCATACAATACAACAAAACAACAGTAGTATAGCATTGAGAAAGCACAGCATAACTATCAGTGCAGGAGATGCAGTGCAAACTACATTCTTAAAAATAAAGGTTCTTAATTCGCATTAGTGGTTCTATGAAGAACCTTGAACATTCATGAAACCTTTCAAATGCAGAAAAAGTTCTTTATAGTTGAAAAAGGTTCTTTTTAAATGTTCTTCAAAATGGTTCTTTTAGGAACTGTTCACTGAAAGGTTCTTTAGGGAACCAAAAATGGTTTGTCTATGGCATTACTGCAAAAACACCATTTTGGAACCTTTATTTTTTAAGAGTGTATGAACAACCTGTTTGCAAAACAGTGAGCTGCAATAAGCCATGCAGTGTCATCTAAGATGTTCATTTTTTTCTTCAGTCAAAAAGAAATTAAGGTTTTTTAGGAAAGCATTCCAGGATTTTTCTCCATATAGTGGACTTCAATGGTGGCCAATGGATTGAAGGTCCAAACTGCAGGCCGATCATTTCAACACTATCTCATGATCAATTCGTATGTATTTTATGAGGTGGCTAATTCGTACGACCTCACTCCTATGGTTTTGTTCGATCTGTAGGTTTAGGGGTGGGGTTAGGGGTAGGTCATTCGTACAAATTCATACAAATTAGGGAACTTGCCTTTTTAAAATATGTACAAATTACCTGCCTCATAAAATATGTACAAATTGCTGTGAGATCTGGTTGATTATTTCACTAGATAAGACCCTTATTCCTCTGCTGGGACCCTTTGAAGTTGCATTGAAACTGCAATTTGGACCTTCAACCCGTTGGCCACCACTGATGCCCTATATGGAGAAAAACCCTGGAATGTTTTCCTCAAAAACCTTAATTTCTTTAAACTGAAAAAAGAAAAACATGTCTTGGATGACATGGGGGTGAGTAAATTATCCTGGAAGTTTATTCTGGAAGTGAACTAATCTTTTAAGTGATTTGCTCTGGCACAACGATAATAGATAGGATACCTTCTTAAATTCTTCAAGTGATGCATCACCTCCATATGGGAGTTGACAAGCAACTTTGGTTTTAATATAGCCAAGATTACTAACCATTAGATTAGTCACTCCACTAACTAACGTTTTGAAGGTTGTTTGCTATGCATTGGTGTTAATTTGCTAAATTAACTTATGTTAGTCATTCTCACAGTTGCATCAGTTGTCTATACAGTCACGTTTGGGCAGTCTTTGTAGCTCCAGTAGAAAGTGTTTCAACCTTCTGATCAGTCATGGTACTTTTGGGCCTGGTTTCACAGACAGGGCTTAGACTAAGCCAGGCCATAGTTCAATTAGGACATTTAAGTAATTTTTAGAAATGGGCCTTAGAAAAAAACATTACTGGTTTGCATCTTGAGACAAAACACAGGCACTGGCATGTTTTAAGATCAATCAATGCAAGTTTCCTTCAGTTGAAACAGCTCAGACTTAAATTTTAGTCTGGGACTAGTTTAAGCCTTGTCTGTGAAAAATGTAGATGAAAAGCTTCTGTTATACATTTAATTAACAGAACTTACTAACATCAATTTGTTTAACTAGCATGATCAAATTATCCTTTAAAGGGGTCATCGCATGCCCATTTTCCACAAGTTGATATGATTCTTTAGGGTCTTAATGAAAGTTTCTAATATACTTTGATTAAAAATTCTCAGTGGTTTTGTGAAACAATACCCTTTTTACCTTGCCAAAATCAGCTCTGCAAAAATCTTCTCATTCTAAGGGGTTGTTCCTTTAAATGCAAATGAGCTCTGCTCGCCCCGCCCCTCTCTTCTCTCTGTGGAGTGACGAGCTTGTTTACTTTAACCGCATTTAGCGCGTTTAGCCGCTAAACTTCCTAACTACCACGTTTTAAGGAAAGGCAATCGCAAAGATTCATAAAAAGCGCTTATACTCACTTCTGCTGTAAGTGAAGCTGGATCACGAATGATTCGCACGAACATAGACGGATATATGTAGATCGGGAGGTGCATTCCATTCACAAACAAATAATCCACTGCATCTTCAGCGGCTCAGATGTCGGGAGTGAATGACGACCACTATGTTCATTATCACATCCAGCAACACAACACCTCAATCGCTCAATCAGAGATATTCTTGTCTAACTTACATCCCTGCTTCGCCATCAAAACAAGGAAAGTTACTGGACTGTGACAGCTGGTCTGAGGTAAAACGCTCATGTCAATCAACTATCGTGGGAGCGACCTCTGTCGGTGTGATGGCACACTGACAGGCATCTGAGAACAGCTCGATTTGAAAAAGAGGATATTATTTTTACAGATTAATTTAAAATCACTGCATGGATTTTTATCATTATAGAATAGATTTGTACATACACTGCCAACACACATTAATGTTCAAACAACATGAAAAGTTTGCATCTGATGACCCCTTTAAGGAACATGGAGGTCATGGTTAAATTGAGTGTTATAAATTTGACCTTGAATTTATAAGAGAATAGGTGTTAGGCTACACACTCCTTAATGTTTTGTCAATAATTTGTTTTTATACTCACATTGTATCACCTGTACGTGCAGGTAAGCATACCTCATGGTGAGCCTGCAAAAAAACTACTAAATATAGTAACAAACACATGCAGGTGTTTTGTTGCCTTATCATTTTTTTATATCTACAGCAAGCTTGTCATCATTTGATGCTATCTGTACTTATGATTTACATATCCACTTGACAACCCGCGGTATTTACTTTCTCCCCCCACTGGCCGTGCGCACAGATACATTGTCTTCTTTGTCCATGGTGAATCTTATTTTAGGTACATCGCTGACGCTTTCTTGAGGGCTGAACTTTGCCCACACCCTCTTCATACGCTTCAGGCATTCGTTAACTCGGTCTCCTCATGGTTGTCTCACATCTCCCCGCGGAGGCGTGCCTACGCCGCTCAAATACAGCGTTGCAGACGCTCGCTTGACTCATTCGGTTTGTCAGAGCGTACAGTGAGGTAAGCAGAGCCGCGCTGCCCACGCCAAAGATAACATGCGATTGTCTCGTACCATACTCACTCCCGACATTGTGAAACAACGCGTTCGTCTCGGTGTATCGTGAAGCGCCACTACCGCTACAATTTCGAGTTAGGTTCTAAAAGTTTTACGAGGTGACAAAAGCTACGACGGGTTGGACGTGTATTTTCCATTCAGCTGTTTGTGGAGCACGCATGATTTACCTGTGCCAGACCAAAAGCGAAGATTGCATGAAAGGTGAGAGTCTTTCAGTGACAAATCTTGTATTTGAAAAGGTGGTCGTTTTTTTTTTATTAAGTTGTACAAGTTTAAGATTGTCTTCCAGCCTCACAAACAGAAAAGGTGTTACTGGTCTCTTTTTTTTTTTGTTTCAGTTAAAATATTTTATAGTTGTGTATTAGACTTTCTTAATGAAATGTGAACTACTGATGGATGTCTGCCAGGCTCATTAGTCAACTGAACAAATTTTGTCTAAAATAAGTGTTTATTTCATGTTAATGTCATTTACTGCTGTTAAATGTCCATTTAACAATTTTACCTAGTCAGAGCCACAGTAGAACCAAGGTAGAAGAAGAGCAAGCAATTTTAGGCAGATTAAAGTAAGCAATATTAGTATTGGCATCAACAATATCAGTCAACCACTATGAAGTAATTGCAGTGGCTTGTAATGATTAACTCTTGAAGAGTTGTGGGTGACCATATGAGGACCTCAGAGTAAAAGTAAAGATAGACTCTTAGTTAAAGCACTGTTTTTGTCCGTTTGTTTGTTTTGCTTAAGGTTGACTGCAAAAAAAAAAAGCTTGTCTGTATTATTAGTCTGTGTCTATGAGATAGCAATCAGAATTGTTTTACATTTACGCCATCTGTATTTGACTATGAATGTTCTTATCGTGAGTGTGTCTTTCTAAAGCAAATGAGACAACATAAAACGCATTGGACGAATTTTGCGATTATCTAACTTTAAATGTGTATACCATTTCAGACATAGTTCACAAAACACATTCTGGTTCTAATGCTCACAAAGGTATTCTAACGGAGAGGTCATTTCCTTACAGATGTGCTTTTTGTGTGTGTCTATTTGTTGTCTGTAGATCAAATCAGTCTGGTTTATTTCATGTTTGCATTTTTCACATAACACGCTATTACACACCATTGTCTTTTGGACAAGAAATATTTTGAAGTTGGCGGGATGTCGTCTAAAGCTGTTTCCTGTAGAAAGTTTCTCCTCAACAATAGGCATCTGGGCTAAAAACAGTTGGAGGTCCGAGCAGTGACCAACTTCAGAAGCATCTGGGGATGCTGAAATAATGGGCCTGAAAAAAAGAGAGCGGAAAAAATAAAATGCAACACAATGGTATCGGCCACATGGCCAGTACAATGTGGGAATAAAAGTGAGATGTTTTTGGGAACACGAGACAAAAGACAAAAACAGCTGCAAGTTTTACATAACTTCTGCAGTGCAGAACTTCAACACCCCTCTGTGCATTTAGACTTGACCTAATGAGGCGCTCAAGGGCATGTTAACACGGGTTTGTTCAAATACATGTTTGAAATGGGTGATGTGCATGTTTCAACACACAAAGTATATAATTAAGGGAAATGTTTGAGCTAGGCGGTGAGAAGCAGGGTAAGAAACTTTTGGCAAGGTCATATAACATAGACAACTTGGGATGCATGATATATTGGTACCATAGTGACAATGTTAGATATTTATTTCTCAATACCAGTATGGAATATTTACACGTCACACTCATTTTTGATGCAATTTTTGTCAGTCCATCCCCTTTTTTTTAAACATAAACAAAATCTTACGAATAAGCACCTTCAAAATGATGTAAAGTTAAACATTGCTAATTTTAAGTGGACAATTACTTCTCGGTGTCTACATATGTTATTTATTGTCCTTTTTCCAGCAGAGTGTCTCAGATGACTCACAGGTGACAGACGTTCTTCCACTCTTGCTAGAAGCGAATGTGGCCTGTTTAATATTTGAAGCTCCTGTGCAGCATGCAGGAGGAGACAATGCATAAGTGTGTGTTAATGCTTGACTGAAACCGATCCTATCCTGAGATCTTGGGTGTGGGTTTATTCATAGCCATTTTCCACGAAGAGCCAACAGACAGTTGCAGACAAATTACCGCATAAGTACATAATGTACTGGGTCATTTTATGCTTAAACATAAAGCTAGTGTGTAGCTAAAAACATGAAGAGAAAAGTAACACTTGGACCACACAAGTAAATGAGCATGCCTTCTTTCTCTTTCTTCTTTGCTTCAGATCTCAAGGCTGTACTCAGCTGTGCCACACTGGGAGGCTTACTGGACAAGCAGGAGAAGCATCCCTGTGACTCCAAAAAACTGTCTCCGCTTCTATCATCTCCCACGATGGCTCTGGCCTCATTTCATCTGATGCAGACTCTAAAGAACTCGCCGGCGGCTCTGCGTCGACGATTCCGTCGCGACCGAACGGAGAGCCTGTCTCATGGCGATCCCCTCTTCAAGGTGCACTACCTCGGCACCAAGAAGATCTTCTCCCTGGACTTGGAGCAGGCGGAGGACGCCATCGATCGACTGTTGGATGGGGCCCCTGGGAAGCTTTCTAAAGATCACGCCCTGGTAGTGCGACCCCGATATGTTGAAGTTAAAGAACTGAGCACCGGAAGACAGCTCACAAAGACCTACTTGCAGGATATTGCGTACTGTGCTTCGCACACGGCCAGACCCAATGTGTTTCTGTACATCTGCAGGCAGCCCGGTCAGCAACTGCAATGTAGAGTGTTCTGGTGCAGTCGGGCAGAAAGGGCAAAGGACATGACCGCATGCCTGGCGATGTCATTTCAGCGAGCACTCAATGACTGGCAAGGTGGATGTGCCACGTTGCCGCAAGCAGAAGGGATCGCTAAAGAGCCAGAGATTCCTGGTACACCCACACCCAAAGGGTCAACGTTGCCAGCTAGTTTGGGAAAAGGTGAGTTGAAGCAGGACAAAGTGGAGACAGACTGGCCAAGGCATTGGTTTGATTCCTAAGAAATGCATGTTCTGTTTTTCTGTTTCAGATTTGTAACTGTCTTTATTCTTTGTGTTTCAGTCCGATGGAAGAAGAGGGGGTCGGTGTCCCGCAGTCCTCTCCGTGCCATTTCCAGAATAGGTTCTGCCAGTGACAACTGGCATTGATGGTCTCCATCCCACCCTGAACCTTGTCCACATTCATTTTGTGATGCTTGGGAATTTCCAGCATGGAAAGTGAGGAAAAGGACAACCACACCTAGAACTGGTGGAACTTTTGAGCATTGATAAAGTTTGTGACTCAAGTCTGAAGTTTGAGTTTATGGATTTACCAAAGTGATAGGTTTCCAGACTGAGAGGTTCTTTGGTTTAGGAAACTGATGGGTTCATGCTGGTTTAAATTTCATCTCGGGATTAAGAGACAAAACCAAAAGTGTCATCTGAGCTGGTATCTGGTTTTGAAGACTTGTATGTATCACAGAGTTGAGTTTTTCCAGTCAGTCTCCTCTGTGTACAGTACATGTCTGGGTAGTTTGTAAATGTGACTGATGAGCAGTGAGATAGTTTTTGTTTGTATTAGAGGTGTCAGGTAAGGATCTGTGTGGGAAGTGGGTGGACGCATGATGGTAAACAGTCGCAGGACCAGGACGTCAAAGCAAGCGCTTTGAAAATGTGTTTCTATCCCAAATGCATAAAGGAAGCAATGCTTTTTATGCTGTAAATGGCATTTTAAAGACAATCAGTTTTATTCTAAACTACTGTATGCTTTCACCTGCTCTTTTTCTCCATATGGCCAAAACTTCCACACATTGTTAACTGATGATTGAATTAATATTACACCCTCAATGTGTCCATCATTCATGGTTTATTATTTACTGTGTATTTGTAAACCGACTTGACAATCAGTGCTCATTGTAATTTGGCAATTGAAAAGTGAGAGGTACTGATTCTTCTTTCTGGTTGGTCTATCATAGCCATATCCTGCTTTGCTTGGTTCTACCTCAGTTTGCCATTTTTATTTAGAATTTGAGTGGTTCAAGCTTTGAACTTGACTTGTAGGTTCTAATTCCAGACAGATAATGAAGAAACGAGTTCGTGGTATTGCTGTGTGCTCTTAAAATGAGAATATTCTCTATGCACCTGCATTCCAGCAGTTTCTAGACTTTTCTCGGTAACTGCAAGTTGTTTTACTACATCAGCCCATTTTTTTCTAAAAATAAAAAAAGCCAGCTTAGCCACTGTCTCCAGGCAACAGCTTATGACATCAGAATGCTGACTGATTCAGGTATGCTTCCATAGAAAGACATGTCCTTGAAAAAGCAGCATTTTCATGTAGTTATAAATCACATGGAAGCATTTTTAAGTGGCCTGTTCACATAAACCAAGTATTTTAAACAAGGACACCCTGCTTCGCATGACTGGAACAATAGTACAATAGTACAAAAGGTTGTCCAGCACCATAAGTGGCTATTTCCTTCACACTTACATACGCTCTCTAAGAGCTGCTTCTTATAACAATAACATATAGTTAGTGCCTCACGGTATTAAAAATTCTGCCTGATGTGTTAGGCCAATTACATCAAAGGATTTTTTTTTTCATTTTATCCTTATGGATTTTATTTAAAGTTGTATTAAATCGTATCTCGCACTACAACGACCTCAGATCTGTTGTTGGATCTGTTCTGTCTGCTTCATGAGGTGTTTAATGTTCTGTGAATGTTCTCGTACCTTATTTTAAACCTGTTTTTGTGTACATATTTAAATACGAAATGTATTTTATGAAATATTAAACTTTTTATACATGAAACATTTGTGTCGTGTATTCTATTAATTTATTAAGCACACAAAAGACATCAAGAACTTAAAAAGCCTGTTGATACTTGACTTTCAGGATAGATTAGGTCCTTAAAGAGGGAGTAGTTTGTGAGTAAGTCATGGGGCGCAAATCTTTTAATGCGAGGGATTAAAATACTCTCGTCTGATTTAGTACGTTTCTCAAAAACGTGAACGTGGTTTGCAAAAACATGACATGGCTGACATTTAGAAGCTTACAGGCTAAAGCTGTTTTTATTAAACCTTTCTTTGTAAACAAATTAATGGTCCTTAATATCAAAAAGTAAATAATTAACTTAATCCAGAATTGTAACAAATTAAACATTTGTAGTGTTTGGAGTTTTATGCCAAACTGTTTAATACCATTGGATGTTGTTCATTTTTCATTTGGTGGGTAAAGGACTTGGCGTCCTGTCGCTGCCTTGAAACCTTTGGACCTCAGAAAGACTTTGGAAATGAAGTCGTCTCAGTGGCTTCAGCTCTTCCACAACTAAAAAGCAAAGTAGAGGAAACATTAGAGGATGATGGTAAAATCTAGCCTGACCAATAACCGATGTGGCTCTATGCGAAAAATAAGTGATTCTATGCCACGGCGAAACAAATTTAGGCAACTGACACAGGATGTATGAAGCAGGCCTAAGAATTTACTGTGTTTAGACTTCTGTATTGTTTTTTTTACTCACACCCCTTATCGTATGAGCACAATGACAAAAGAACGTTCCAAATATTTGGATCCTAGATTTCCCGGACTCCAATCTTTCAAAGTAACTAGAGCTCTGTGCTCACCCAGATCATAGAAGGGTTCCTCTCGGCTTCCCTGAACCACAATCATCTCCAGGAAATTCAAGAGGGCCCCAGTGACCAGGAAGCGCTCTGGGAGGGACAGGGTTTGGAGGTAGCGCATGTCCAGAGAAAAGGGGTTGTCGGGAGGCGGCATGGTGCACAGTCCTACAAGCTCACTCACTACGTCCCACACATGAGTTCCTACAGGGCAGATAAAAGACTTGTGTGTTATGTAAGAGCCTTGTAAAATTTAAACTACAGGTGTTTGATTACTATGGTTTATGGTATCACAAAAATATATGGATATACAACCATCACATACCACTAGTTGTATGTATAGTTATACATAATCTTTAACCTTGTTAAAAAAAAAAATTTTTTTTTTAAAGTTTTCAAACTTTGACCCAAGCACATAAAGAAAGTGTACACGACCAGTCAAAAGTTTTTGAACAGTAAGATTTTTGATGTTTTTCAAAGAAGTGTCTTGCTCACCAAACCTGCATTTATTTAAAGATTTATTTTTTGGGGATTTTACCTTTGTTATGAAAGGACAGATCAGAAGTGACAGAGAGCAAAGTGGGAGAGAGAGATGGGATCAGGAAAGGTCCTTGAGTTGGGATTTGAAGACGGGATGCCCAGCGTGCAACAGCGCTATATATCAGCACGCTGCCCACAAGGCTATCTGACAAAACTGCATTTTTTTGATCCAAAATACAGCAAAAACAGTACAATTTTGAAATATTTTTACTATTTAAAATAAATGTTTTCTATTTGAATATATTTAAAAATTTAAGTTATTCCTTTGATCTCAAGGCTTAATTTTTAGCAGTCAGAAATCATTCTAATATTCTGATTTGCTGCTCAGAAAACATTTATTATTGTTATTATGTTTAAAACAGCTGAGTAATTTTTTCAGGTTTCTTTGATGAATAGAAAGTTCAGAAGAACAGCATTCTTTATACAGAAATTTTTGTAACATTATAAATGTCTTTATCATAACATTTGATCAATTTAAAGCATCACTGCTAAATAAAAGTATTCATTTTTATAATTTCTTTCCAAAAATAAAAAATGATATTGACTCCAAGCTTTTAAATGGTATAGTGTAAAATGTTACAAAAACTTTTTGTTTCAGATAAACGCTTATCTGTGGTTCTTCTAATCATCAAAGAATCCTGAAAAAATGTACTTAACTGTTTTAAATATTGATAATAATAATAAAAATGTTTCTTAAACAGCAAATCAGCATATTAGAATGATTTCTTAAGGATCATGTGACACTGAAGACTGGAGTAATGATGCTGAAAATTTAGCTTTGATCACAGGAATAAATTACATTTTAAAAATATTCAAATAGAAAACAGTTACTTTAAATAGTAAAAATATTTCAAAATGTTACAGTTTTGGCTGTACTTTGGAGAGCAGAAGAGGCTTCTTTAAAAACATTAAAAATCTTACTTTTCAAAAACTGGTAATGTATATAATAAGACTGTGAAAATATGGTAAATTAAAGTGTAAGATGGTAAAAAAAAAAAAGGCATTTAAAAATCTTAAAACCCTGGGATGTTGAAACCCAGTCTGTGATGGACTTCAGCTTCATTGGTGTATCTTTGACTAGAGTATCAGTTCCTCCAACGTTTACTAGGCGTTCATGATTGGATCGAATCCAGGCATAAGGTTGCCCATACTTGGCGTAGCCGGCTAACAGGAACAGGGTGCAGTTCATTTCCTGGAGCGAAAAACAATCTTTGAGAGCCTTGACTACCTCATTTTTGTCTTAGTATCTTATAGAAAGCTCAAAAGTCAAAGAGGAAGTATTGTATGTAGAACATAAAATATCTGAAAATTCAGCTTTGCCGTTACATTTTAAAATGACAGTTATTTCAGATTGTAATACTTTTTCACAATATTAGTATTTTTACTGTTTTTGATCAAATAAAGAGATTTATTTCAAAAGCATAAAAACCTAAAAATAATTAACACATAAAACCCCCAAACTAATAAACCCATTTAAACCCATTCAAACCTAAACTAATTAACATTACCTGTGCATTTTAAGATGAGTAACGTTCTTAATATGTGAATTTGGCACTGGCGATGATACTCACAGGAACAGCAATCTCTCTCTCACTGGGTGAGGCTGGGAGAAGATGAGAATCAACATTCCTGTAAGTGAGTAATAAAAATAATTGATATACAGCACTTCATTTATAATTGCTACAATCCAAGGATATTTTTTCCTCCACCTGCTGGGAGTTTGTTGCTGTGTGGCGTCTGGCGTCTCTTGTATTTCTTGTGGAAGTGGCCCTTCTCCTGTTAAAGGCGAGCTGGCGTAGTCGCTGTCCAGACTGTAACTGCTACTGCAGGTTGAGCTGGTGAAGTTGGAGGCCACAGACACGGCGAACCCAGGTGAACGCCATCTCTGTCAGCAAATAAACAAGTTGGCGTAAGATATAACTGTCACTGATTAAGCAGCAATTGAGTTTGATGTTTCTAGAGTATGTTGAAAGAGGTTTGAGGCTGTGCTTTATGACCTAACATCTCCAAACATCTTCTCAAACACATTTATGTTTATTAAAATGTCTGAGAGACAAGATAAACAAAGAAACAAACAGCCCACCAAGTCATCATTGACCACAGTCAACAGAAGTTCCTCTCTCCCTCTTAGCCAGGGCTGAAAATAATGGAAGCCCTACAGACAGACATAAAAGACAGTGACGTGAGCTTTAATCTTTAATTTTTAATTAAACGTGACCATGGACCACAAAACCAGTCGGAGGCAGCACGCGTATATTTGTAGCAATAGCCAACAAAACATTGTATGGGTCAAAATGATTGATTTTTCTTTTAGGCCACAAATCATTAGGATATAAAGATCAGGTTCCATTAAGATATTTAGTAAATTTCATAATGTAAATATATCAAAACTTAATTTTTTAGTAATATGCATTGCTTAGAACTTCATTTGGACAACTTTAAAGACGATTTTCTCAATATTTAGATTTTTTTGGAACCTCACCCTCAGATTCCATTTTTTTTTTTTTTAAATAACTGTATCTCGACCAAATATTGTCCTATCCTAACAAGCAATACACCAACGAAAAGCTTATTTATTTAGCGTTCAGTTATAAATCAATAAAAAAGACCCTTATATATGAAACTGTACATACTGTACACTGCTTTAGTAACAGCCCACCTGTAAAGAACCCAGTATTGCAAGCTCCGACAGGAAGTGCTGAAGTCTCGTCCTTTGTTCTTGTTCCTGCATCTTTCACAAAGGCAAAAAAGTTTATATAATTAGTTGTTTTAAACAATACACACTTGCGTAACAACAAATTGTTTGTAACCTTCTAATGTTGAAAGAACAAGATTTGATGAAGCCCACATATGCTGAGGGCTCATCACTTCGTTACTAGGCAACGCCAGCCAAGCCTGTCATTGCTAGCAATGGGTTGAGGAGAAAAAAAAAAAACCTTTTGCATTTAATACGTGAATTTACAATTAATAAATTAATTTTCACCAAACACATTACCATAATACGACCTCTGCAACACCGTTTACGACTGTCAAACAAAATCTAACCCATTATTTACCAGCGCAACTGGAAATTTGAGTATAAGCGCATTATTAAGCATGCAATCAAAAGAGCATTTTCATATACTTACGCCAGAACTCATGTTTACATGTACAGTGACGAACAATCAAACCAATTTGCTATAATTTAGATGCATTGGGCAAATCAACGCAAGCACACTGTCACGCCTATTTCCACATCCACTTCTCTGTCTTCCCTCTCCTGCAATGCATCGTATCACTTTTTTGGAAAATTAATAATGCGAGCAATAGATTGTTATCCTAATGTTTTCCTCCACGGTTTTAAGAGTTTCGGAAATTAGGTCTTATTTCGTATTTCTCGCGCTGATCATTGTGCAGATGTTTCTGTGGCGCGCAAGGGATCATCTGCGTGTTTTGCTCTTACGGAAAAACGTAAAATATCACATAACCGCTTAATCATACTGGGATTTGTGGAGAGTAACGTTTAACACATCATTTAACACCACGATTTAATAGCCAGTGAATTAAGAATTAAGAATTATGCAATGTTTATGTAGCTAAATGTAATAGCGCTGTGGTAGGCACTGTAATTTAGCTGAAGCAGCATAGCAAGGTTATTATTTGCATTTAGCCACAGTGCCAGATCATCACCTATTGCCTAATAGCCAGAGTTAACTGATTAAATGAAGAAATTATGCAGTATTAATGCTTATGAAACTGTGGTTTGCCTGTCTCAGATAGGTTAGGCTGGGGTTTAGATGGTTGACCTGGTGGTCTCCCATCTTGGCCAGCTAACATGTGCCCAAAACCACTCTAAAACCATCAAACCAGACTTAAAAGTTTTCTCATGTTGTATGATCATTTGTCGCCCACTACTAATACTGCCTGTGCCAGTAAATTGGTGACTTGTACATGTTCTTTAACGGTTTCATCTGTTTATCATAAAAGGTCAATCATTACTTCATATTTAATTTCAGTACATTAATCAATCCCACATCAATTTCAGGTTCACAAGAAAGGACATAATCTGTAGCTGTTGAATTTTGTGTTGACTAGAAATCAGTTGTGGACAGACAAATGACTCACTGCATATATCAAGCTAAATGATGTCACGCTACCCTGTTGCCCACAACAGGAAGTGAACACAATAGCAGGCGCACAACACTGCCAGAAGAGATTCAGTGGAATGTGTATTGTCTACAAAAACACTCTGGGACAGAACACATTATGTACTTTTTGTTTTAATCAGTCAGTGAGTTTATTAATTGTTCTGCAGTAAAACCAAATGCTGCACCAACGTAATTATGTCAGTGTTTCACTTTTAGTCACTTCTCAGAATATAACATAAAAAAAAAAAAAAGTGTGACATGAGATCACTGTTTCTCATTATAGCTTGTGATAGTTTCTTCCTCTTTCTCACATGGGGGCTAGTTTCAGATAAAAATTGCTTCGTCTTCTGACATTTTAGTTTTTAAGGCTATGAAATGTTTAAATATGAACTCACTCTGTTTTATAGTCTTACATCTGTTCATTTAAGTGTGCATGGTTCACAGCTCAAAGCTGACCCCACTTCCTGTCTGACAGTTTAGCTGACAGCATTATGTTCTTTTCTTGTATATGGTTAAACTGTGCTTTTTAAACACTGTCTATGGACATCCTGTGAAGATTACATAGCCTTAAAAACGCGCAATATTCAGCCTTTGTTTAATTAATTGATCAATATAAATAATTCACTTCTGGACATTTAGTGTAAGAATCTTTATAACCGAGAAGTACAGTATGTCTGCTCTATTCAACTACACTGAAAAGCCTTTTTTTCCTTTATTTCAGACAAACCCTTCAAATGCCCTCTAAAATATATCCATTCATCCGCAGAATATTCCTTTTATTTTCGCCCAGATTCATAAAAGCTTGAGACTGAGGTGCATGTTGTCAGTTCATTCATTTGGTTTCAAGCCAAATGATTTTTGATTTCATTGAACACTCCTGTCTGCGCAAAGCTTCATGTTCAGTCCTTGAATGAATTGTTCTTGTACATTTTATTGTATTTCTCTCACTCTTTATTCTGTTTCCTTTCCACCTCTGATACGTGGATGGATGCTGAAGGCCACGCTGTAAGTGCAGAGTAAGATTCAGATAGTAAGAAAAAGACAACAGACGTCCGCAATCCTTTTGGAAAATTTTTGTAGTTCATTTGAACTTTAAGGTAGAATTGGTCATGTAGAAATCTGCCAATAAGATTCTCAAGTTGTCTTTCATTGTTTTCATTAAATGAAAATGGAAACTCACTTCAAAACTCCCTATTATTTTATTATGTAAGACTTGTCTGATTTCTGTTATTCCCCTTTATTGAAGGGAAAAAATAGAGAAATAACTGTGTGACTGATCACACAGAGCTGGTCGGTCATGCTGGGTGCATTTCCTGCAAGCAAGTCATCTCATGATGACACTATAGATGTGACAGTGACACAATCTCATGCTTGGATGTAGAATATATGAGTGCAAATTCATTCACATTTTCATTTTCATATGGTTCAACTTTGTTATCGTGATGTTTTATTTTATTATGTATTTTTATTATTGAGTCACTGGCAAGAAATAAAAACTTTTTAAAGTTAATTTTAAATTTGACCAGCGCAGAAGTGAATAGTACTATAAAAGAAAGGTAAATTATATTATGAAAATATAATAACAGACAAAGCCTCTATTTTTATGTATCTTTGCTCCCACCTAGCGCACAAAAACGTTATTACACTGATTCAACAATCCTTCAGTCAGATTTAATTTTAACTGAAAATAAATGATTTGATGTACAGCTAAGAAGATAATATGTCAAATTACCAAATAAGAATAAACGGCTAAAATGAGTGAAATAACTCTAAGACTAAAAGAAAAAATATTATTATTATGTGTATGTATGAATTAAAGTGCTGGGCTGTTAGAACAATTTAATCCAGACAGAATGGCTTGGTTAGTACACTGAAATTACACCTTAACGTTTCTGTTTTACAGTGATTTTATTCCTACTTACGTCTGTGTATTTTATACAATTTTATACAAATTTAAGCCTGCAAGACTAAAAATATCTATGTAAACTCTGTTCTTTTTCTCTTTCTTAACAGTTTATGACAACAGCAATGACTACCATATGTGCAGACCTTAGATTTCAGTCATTTTTCAGACTTTTTTCTGGTGTTTTTTCTTCTCATTGGTTGTTTAGCTGTCTTTGAACAGATGAAGTTCGAATGGAGAACTCGCAACAGTGTCTAGCATTTTCCAAACAAAGAAATACTGTAACAAAACATGGTTTTATTTTTCAACAATTGCCATTTATTTTAGTTTTGGATAATGGGCGGAGCTTCCGGCCATCCAGGTAAAAAAAAAGTAACAAGTGACAGCAACCCATGAGTTAATTAAAGTAGCCCAATAGTATCCAATCAACACATCCGCCTGCTAACAATTACACATTTAAAATCTAGGCAGCAGTCACATGTTTTCATTCTTAGCCGCATAGCTCAGGATATTGTGTTTTAGTGCTAATGTAGTTTCGTTAGTGTTTTAGGCTACCACACTACAGACGCTTAAGCTAATCAGTGGCTATGGCTTTTGGATTTTTTTCACGGTAATTGTTTACCAAGGCTTTTTTTCTTGTGTATAACACGAATCCATTAGCAATTTGTTTTTTTTTTTTTTTTTTTTTTTCTTTTTCATTAGATGGCTGCTTTTCCAGTGTGCAGTAACTTGTGTTCTACTTGACTCCGTAAACACTTTGCAACAGTCCTCCATACTGCCACAAGGTGAGCGCTTTCAGAAAGCTGTGTTCTACTTTAAGTTTAATGTGTCTTCATGTCTTAAACTGCGTTTTTGTCTTTGTTTTGATCATAGTTCCCATTGTGGTTGAATGCAAGACCCGTTCCCTGTTTATCTCATTAGACATACCACCTTCTGGCAGTGAGCCTCGTTTTGAGGCTGTTGGTGCGTTTGAACTTTAATTTCTTAATTTCTTAATTCTTAACTCATTTCTATCATAATATAATATAATTTATAAATATATAATAATAATAATAATAATAATAATAATAATAATAATAATAATAATAATAAAATATATATATATATATATATATATATATATATATATATATATAAAATATTTTTTATTCCCTCTTGTTCTTTCTGAACTCTTAGATGCCAGGGGTGCATATCCTGTTACAGAGAGCTATGGGGCTCAGTGTGGTTACACTTACTCTGTCCAGCCTCTGCTGGGTCGTGTAGTTCTTAGAGCATCATACTTCTCCTGTCACACAGACAATCAGGTACAGAATCTATTCCGTAATGATGGGAATCAAGAAAATGTTGTTGTGGTTTTTTTTTGGTTTTTTTTTTGGAGTGTGACCTACATTACTGGCTAAAGGTTTGGGGTCTTTATAAGCAGTTGTGGTGTTTGTTTTAAAAAGTACAAAAGAAGACCATTTGAAATAAGATTTTTACCATTCTTTACTGTCACTTGATCAAACTGATGCATATTTGCTGTTTTACGAGTTTGTAAATTTGTCTTTGGGAAGATTATTCTTTTTATTTAGATACATTTAATTTGATCAAAATGACAAATGCATGTTAACTTGTTTTAAATAAATGAACTTTTAAACTTTCTATTCAAATTGAAAATCTTTTGTAGAATTTTATGTAAACTTTTCATAATTGCTTAATTTTGGTATTGTGTACTACTGTATGCAAGAAATATTAGGGGGTTGTGTGTACTTGTTTTTGCTACATTGTGGGGACCAAATGTCCCCACAAGGATAGTAAAACCTGAATTTTTTTGACATTGTGAGGACCGGCCTGTGGTTCCTACAATGTTAAAAAAAAAAGTGATTAAAAATGATTTATTAAATGATTTTTATCTGAAAATGTAACGATGCAAACATGTTTTCTGTAAGGGGTAGGTTTAGGGTTAGGGTTGGGTTAGGGGATAGACAATATCGTTTCATCAGTATAAAAACTAGACAAGTCTATGGAAAGTCCCCACAATTAACAAAAACAAATGTGTGGGTGTATATATGTGGCCCTGGACCACAAAACCAGTCATAAGTAGCATGTGTATATTTGTAGCAAAATTCAACAATACATCGTATGGATCTATTTTTCTTTTCTTTTTAACTTTTAAGGCAAAATGCATTAGGATATTAAGTAAAGATCATCTATCGCAAGTATATCAAAACTTGTTGTGTGTTGTAGGTTTTTTTTTTTTTTTTTTTTTTTTTAAATATTAGTAATATGCTTTGCTAAGAAATTTGTTCGGACAACTTTAAAGGCAATATTTGTATTTATTTTTTGCACGTGCATATTCCAGATTCTCAAATGGATGTATCTTGGCCAAATATTACCCTATTCTAACAAGCATGCATCAACGGAAAGCTTATTTATTCAACTTTCAGATGATGTATAAATCACAATTTCAAAAAATTGACCTTTATTTGTGGTCCAAGGTCATATTTGAATGCTTACTGGTAAGCATTATTGTAGTGGTTTTGTAACACTTCAAAATATTACTGATCTCAACTTAACTTTTTTTTTTTTTTTTTCTTACTCCATCAGAATGATGAGGTCTTCACCTTCATGTTTGGTGTGTTCATTATGGATCAGAGTGGCACAGAATCATTTTTCAATGTCTCCCAGACTTGCTCTGTTCCTCCTTTCTCTCCGAGAGAGGTCACTTGTGAGGAGAACTACATGGAGGTATGATTGACTTTGATACTTTGATTCACTTTTTTTTTATATATATATATATATATATATATATATATATATATATATATATATATATATATATATATATATATATATATATATATATATATATATATATATATATATATATATATAAAAATATAAATATATATATTTTTTTTTTAAACTCTGCTTTATTTGTAAACCGTTTTCCCTTCTTTCCATCTAGGTGTCTGTGAGAACTGATCTCCCTTGTCCCACAGCTGGCAGTATTAAAGACGACTTCTCTGCAGCTTATGCTGTTGTAAGTGGCTAGTTGTTCTTGAGTTAATTATTATTATTATTATTATTATTATTATTATTATTATTATTTTTTTTTTTTTTTTTAAATCAAGGTCTTGGGTACACTTTATTTTTGCTTCTAGGCCCAAAGTTCAGCTGTTGAGGCCTGGCAGGTGATTCTACAACAAGAGGGCCAGCAATCTGCAGTCATGTCAACTGAAGATGCTGCTACTCTGGGCTACTTCATAATGGCCACACCTGGCAGACTTGTGTTTCGAACAACCTTTGGACAACCTTATTCTTCTGTAAAAATGGTATGGTGGTTAATGTCACTTTCTGATTGCCTCATTTAAGACTGCCCCATAATCACAAATGCTTCTAACTTGTTTCAGGTCAATAATGTTGCAGTTGAAGTGATCCAAGCCACAGTGTTTTTCAGACAGAACTGGATGGTGGTCATGGTGGACCTGGTTGCTGCCTGTTCACTGGGTAAAAACAACTGTTTTTGTTCTCCCAAACAACCCCCCTCATCTGTTACTGACTCTTTGTGTAGTTGCAAGACTCCCCTTTAGGTTTCATATTTAGATGCCCTTTGTTGACTCTTTCAGATGAAGGCTCTTTTGATGGCTACAGACTTCACTGGAGGACCCCTGCAGTAATGACTCCTCTGGTTGTTGGACCCTCTGAGCTAAGGAGTGAGTACATAGGCATGGGAGTTGATGGTGAGGTAGTAGACGAACAGGCTGCAACAGACCGAGGCTACTCTGTGACGGTCAGTGAGGAGACTGTAGACAGTAGCATCCCATATGCTGCCGAGGGAGGGATAAGAAAGGTATGATCCATGGCATTGTATCCATGTATGAATCTGGACAATGTCTGTTTAAAGCATCCAAAGGTACGTGAATTAGGAGCTTATGAATTGAATGTTTACTTTTGCCTACAGAGCTTTGTGATGGACAACGTGTATAATGAACTGTACATGGTCCAGCTGACCTACCAGCAAACATTTGTGGACCAGCGTGGTGTGGTGACCAAGCACAATGTGGTCCGGCAGATGGCTACTCCACCAATTCCTCGTCCTCCCTTTTCAGTTAACCGTGAGTCACCGATCGTGTTGTGGCATTTCACTGCTTCTCCTTGGGTGATTGTTCACTAAAAGTATACTGGCTCTTCCAGAAACAACACTTGAGGAGCGAGTCTTCCAGGTCTACCTGGGTAATATTCCTTTTGATGTGGAACTGGTGTCCGTAGAGCTGAATGGCCAAGAGATCTCTGTATTGACTGCCGCACAGATGGGATACTCCATCACCAGAGTCTCGGAAGAAAATAATACTTTTGCGTACATCATTAGGGTGCCGTTTGAAGACCAATTTGTTGTGAAGCAGGTAAGTTTACTTTTCAGTGTATTTTCTAGGTCAGGACTTTTCATAAAGCACCATTTCAAAGCAATTTTACAGAAATTTATCTGGATTTTCTTCATGCCTTAGTCAAGTTGAAGTAGAGAGGTCTTTTAATATAGGCTTTGTGACCACTCAAGCAATTGAGATTTAGCAAGTATACTGCATGCATCTGGATGAAGTTGGAGATTCTTGTATATCAATTTATATAAAGAGCTGGCTGATAAGATGTTTTTGCAACAAAAATGGGCAGTTGAGATTTGCTATACAGTGATCCACATTTCAAGTGGATCAAAACCTTTCGAAGTCCTAAAACCAAAATAATTCCCGTTCTTGTCTTAGAACAAGTTAGAACTTTTTGTGGCCCACTTCAAATGTTGACTGCTGTATAGTATACTGCTTAAGGTGAATCCATGTTGGATAATTGACTATACAAAACCCTGTTCGAAAGTGGCCCTAATTTCAGACCAGTGTGTTCAGTGTTAGTCTTTGGAAAATCTGGTTTTCAGTGTTTTGCTGGTCTTTTTCTTCCAGTACGTTTCGGAGGGCTTTTTTGAGTACTCTTTGGAAATTAAATGGACTTTGAACATCATGCCTCAAATGGAGGCCTATTACCACTTTTCTTCTGTGTCTGCTTTCATCATTGATGCCTGTAAGAAACCCTATCCTTTCTGCATCTTAAAAGTTACGGTTTTGGGGTGTTTGGGGTACTCAAACACTTTTAACAGTATTAGTATGGTACTTAGTCTGTTGTGCGTTGAGGTGAGTTTTTAATTTTGTTTCCACAGTACCTCCAGTGTTTGACAGCATGTGTGCTGACAATGGCATAAGCTTCATGAAGGACCATCAGCAGTACGACTACTTGTGGGACATTGGCATTGGGTCCTACACGCTGACCCCACAGCTGGCATCTGAACGTGGCTACATCCTGACCAATGACAGCACCACGTTAATATTGGATGTGCCTCTGTTTACCATAGGATACATCTATGAGGTTAAACTTGACTACAAGCTGGACTCCGTTGCAGAAGCCATTTTTAAAATTCTCAAAATTGCCATGAGTTGTGACAATGTGGCTGAAATTTAACATGAAATCTCCCTCTGTTGTAGGATATTACTCTGCAGCAGTTCTATGGCACTTTTGAGCTTCTCACCAAAAATGCTAAAACCTTGGCGATTGAGCAGTCCTCGTCCAAACGCTGTCTATTTCAAACCACTGAGCTTTTGGGTAATGTAACGTCTCTTATTTACTTCCCCCAAATCTGTGGTGATGGCATCAGGAAGCATGCTGCTTTTGAGGCTGGTTTCTGTGGGCTTTGGTTTGATCTAATACAGGTCTAGGCACGAAGTAAAGACACTGTAAAGTAACAAATACAGTGATTCTTGTTTGCTCTCGACTGAACGGTTTCCCTTATCTTTGCAGTGTGCTCTACTGATGGTGTGATGACTGTGGTGAGTGACATCACTAAAGCGGTTCCTTCTGCAGACCCTGCCAGAACCACACTATTAGACCAAAGCTGCAGACCCCAAGAAACTGATGAGACCAGAGTCCTCTTCTCTTTTGGACTTAACACTTGTGGCACCAGATTTCAGGTAGAGTTGAAAGGGTTGTCTGGGTTTATTTCTTTTCTGTGAAACTGACAAGTGAAAATGCCTCCATTCATCGTCTTGCTATACAGATTGATCAGCAGTATGTGACCTATGAAAATGAGATCATATTTCATGAGTTGTATTCCACGGACACCAGGCCAGTCATCACTAGAGATGCTGCGTACAGGTGTGTTAAGGGTCTAAAGCTGTGCAACTGTGATTCAGCTAGTTTAAAAACGAATATTAAAATCTTTTGACTTCATTTGAATCAGAGTGACCGTGAGGTGCATTTACCCTGTACGTGGCATTGAAAGCCTTTTTGTGGACCGGAGGTTTGCAGCTGAGACACCTGGAATTGGACAAATGAAGGACCCTGTAAAGGGCAAGTTGATCTGCTTAATTGCCAATGATTTTCAGAACAATTTGTTGTGGTCTTTAAGTGCCTATAATCTTGATCATGTTTTCTATTTTCAGTTCCTCCCCAAATGCTTAAGCCCATGCAACCACAGAAACAAACAATTATGAAGCCCTCTTTTCAGTTAGGTGTTGCAAGGAAACCAGCTGACTATGCACGAGTGGGCCAGTGGACCTCACCCCTAGATGAATATGCCCAGTGGTCATTAGGTGGTAGTATTATTAGTCTAACTACTCAGAATAAGTTGAGCAATTTTAAGTTTAATGCAAGTTTAAAAACTTGTACAACCAAGTTCATTTTGCTTTACAGCAACAGCTGAAGATGAAATGGGTTATTTACATTAACACTTTCTCTTTCTCTCCCCCAGGACCTAATGGAGGCTTTTAGATTTGATGTGATATTTAATAAACTTGACTCTTAAGCATTTTTGTCTTGTGCTGTTTAAAATAAAAGTACTTTTCTTCAAGCACTTTTTGGCATTCTCTTTTTTTCCATGTTACATTTGTTTTTCAATTTTAAAACTTTTGAAAGCAGTAACATGTTTTAATAACGCCTTATGGCATTGAAAGTTTTAAACAAACTGTACAAGTCAGTTTTGGTATGTCAGTTATTGGGAATCAGCCCATTGTTTACCGATACTGTCCTGTATGCTTAAATGGAGCCCGTTTACCATGGAGCCTCGGTTATAAAACAGGCCTCCCGTGTCTACACTGTGCAGCGAGCCCCAAGTCTGCTGATGTCCAGTGTGGAGTTGTAAGGAAGGTGCTTTGGGCACAATCTGTGGATTCTGGGTAGGAGCCATGCAACCTGTACTGCTAGTTGGGCATGCACTCTGAGTCTTTGCACTTTGAAGAAAAGCCAGCTGGGTCTGTGATTGGACCAAATTCTGAATCAGACTCTGAGTCAGGATGTGATTCTGATGATGGGTCTGGGTTAAGATTTGCTGGTTTGGATGAGTCAGTGCTCTGGTCAGGTTAAGGTTGTGGTGCTGGTTGGGGTGTATCTGTAGTTTTTCCCTCCAGTCCTCTTGCTGCTGTCGGTGGATCTTCATGTGAGCATTTCTACTTTTGATTTTATAAAACATCCTGAAAAGACAATTTGCAAGGTCAAAGGGAAGGTTGTATGCCAATTAATGTCCAAAACAGACATGCTTGCTTTTAAAACAAAGACTGTGACTTTCAAACCCATTACATGCTAAAATAGCACAGGCAAAGTTGTGCATACTTACTTTCCACATTGTTTACAAGGAAAGCTTGTGGGAAGTGATGGGGTATGAATCAGTCTGTCAATACTGGTTTGGTTAACCAATGTCTTTGGGGCTGAAGGAACCTGTAAAGGAGTAAGAGTTTTGAAAATGAAATATGATTATTCTACATGGTACCCAATGCTGTCCTCCAGAAAATGTGCAAATCAAAGGTAGTAGGCCATTACAGAGGTTTTTTTTTTTTTTTTTTCTCTCCACGGTGTCATCAGTCAGCCATATTGGTGACACTGAACCAAACGAAAATATTTTGCTGATTATTGCTGTTGAAAATAATCAATTATAATCATGTTTTGGGCTGCACTAATCAGCGGGACCAGGAAAAAACATTTGGAGAACTATAGACTGCCAAAAGTTATAACAAATAGGTTAAAAAAACTGAGGAACAAAAGGTGTTTGTGGTGGGCCAAATATTAGGCTAATATCTTAATACTGCCTGTACATCTTTGCCACCTATTAACTTTAGTTTGTCAAAATATAGCGCCCTTTCCTGCTTACTAAGTCCTTCTTTATATGATTTGCACTCTCCACACGTCTTTTCTGTGGTTTAGACAGCATAAATTAGCAGAACAACATATCCAGTAGTACATTAACCGTGCGATCCATGCTGTTGTTTACATCCGAGTATCCCCAGTATGGACGCGTATCCGGGTAACTGACCAAATCTTGAGTTAACCGACAAGAAGAAAAATGTTCTGCCAAAACAAGCATTTCCTCTACTTCCTCTAGCGTGTTTTTTAATATTCATGTATATAAAAAAATGTATAAAATCTTACATGTATATACCGCTGCAATTTATAATCCCGCCGTCTGTTTGTCGCGCATGCGCATTCGTGAAGCGAAGTTTACAGTAGACTGGCGTGTTGGGCGAGCCTTTTCTGACAATTTTAGAATGGAATTACTCCCACGAATTTCTCATAATTACAGAAGAGGATATGACCGTAAACTGTAAGTCATGCAGTGTGAAAACATTTCTCAAACGCATTAAACAGCACACGCAATCTGTCAAAGCAACTGACACGGCAGACCTTCTTAAACTATATGCTTTCGTGTTTATTTGAAGCGTTTAATATAACATTCGGAAGTTTCGGAAAACTTGGGGGATACTCTATTACTAAGACTTATTTTTCAGATGTTTTTGTGCGTAAAAACGTGTTTTTCAGGACTTATGGGAGAAACGAAGCTTTTCGAACGTTTGAATCAAACGAACCGATTCTTTTGCAAATGATTCTTTGTTTCAAAGTTGTAGAAATACCACAGGCTGGCGTCACCTGCTGGTCAAAGCAAAACTCAGAAACATATGTGGCATTACAAATATACACTTATACGTAAAAATAATTAAATATCGTTAAATATAAAGGTTCTGTAAAAATGGTATTCTTTTAATGCGCAGTGCTTTTTTGTGTTCTGTTAGATAAGGCTGGGCAAACTAGGTCAGTTAAAAAGCTATTAAATATCTTTCTCATTTTTGTATTAAACTTATTGGTTCATGGATTTACCTGATCAGCTCTTGTATAGTCTGATAGTGATGTGCTGTAATCGAAGTCAGTCTTACCTGACTTACGACGGCTGCAATTCTCTCTTTCTCCAAACTTTCTTTTTCTCTCTCCCTCTGTTTGTTTTGTTTCTCTGAAAGCCGCTTGGAGTTGTAGTAGAATTCAATACACTGTGACACCTGCTTTGTTCTCACCTGAAAGTATGAAAACTGTAAATACTATGATCTCGGATATTTGGTGGTTTAGAATTGCAGATATTTAATATATTACCATTTTGTGTATAAAGGAGAAATCTTTTCCATAAATTGCAAATGCTTTATGGAACAGTCTTTGTTCACTCAAAGTCCACATGTCCATGCCTAAATGGAAAGTAAAAAACTAATTAGTCTGATTTACAATATGGTGACTGTAAAAGTTTTGGGCAATTAATAAATGAGTGTTTACCAGAATAGTGATAGTTTTCTGATGGAGGGGAGTTTTTAAACAACAGCAGCTCCAGTGCTGCCTGTTAGCAGGAAAAAATAAGAAAATTAAATATTATTCTACATTATTTTGTGAAATACAGTGATCAAAATTAATTACAAAATATTATAAAAACATAAATTCATAATGAATATTGCACTTACTAGAATGTTTCCCTGGCAATGAGACAGGCTATGAAGAGCAAGCTCCAAATTGGCGCCACCTCCTGGTAGAACACTGGAGGCACTCAGGTCAAGAAGGTTCTCCACTGAGGTTTGAGATCACACTCATTAATTAAGAGGAAACTAGTGGTTTAATAATCATTGAAATATTTTATTTTGATTACCGTGTTGTAAAAGGGTGTCATTTTCCTCTAACTCTGTCCAAGGTGTCCATAACAGCTCCTCCCTGACTGGTTCCTCTGAACACATCTCATGCTCTCTTCCTATTATCAGATCTGGCAGCTCAGCTTGGAACTCTGGGCCTATATTTATGCACCTGGAGTGTAAATGTAAAAGAAATTACGAAATCATCTGTCTGCAAATCGGCTTGACACGTAAGTTTCTTAACTCTCTGGTGTTGTTTTTGGCCGATTTGTACTTTTTTGGGGACTTGCTATGCAACAAAACTTAACTTAACTTAACTTAACTTAATCATGGACATAATTTGAAAAGGTTAAATATTCTTGAAAAATATGTCACATTTGTATTATTCACAGTCAAAAATAACTGAATGGGAAGTGAAAAAAAAAAGAAAAATTTACAATTTGTTAACGTTAGTTACTGTATTAACCAACATGAACAAACAATGAACAATACGTTTATTGCTCTATTCAATAATCTTTGTTGATGGTAATAAAAATACAGTAGTTCGTTGTTTATTCATGTTAGTTCACAGTGTGTTACCCAAAGTTAACAAATACAACTTGTGATTTAAAAAATGCATGAATAAATACTGAAATTAACATGAACTAAGATTAATAAATGCTGTAGATGTATTTTCATTCTTAGTTTATGTTAACTAATGAACCTTATTCTTAAGAGTTATCACTAATTTTTATCTAGTAGAAACGTTTGGTTCTGTGCCCAAACAAAATCATACTGAGGGCTAGTTTCATTGAGATATGAAACTTGTTTAGATTTATGGCTTATATATTTCATATTAAAAAAATGGCATTTTGTGCAATAATCTGACATAGTGTTTTTTAAAAAGACTTTTAAAGTCTGTGCTCTATAGCATTCAAGATTTGCGACAGTTTAAGTTGGAAATTACATTTTTCAAGTCTATGCTCAAAAAGTGGTTAACAAGTAATACATGGATCATAACTATTCCATAAATATAATTTAGTACCGTAAAATCACCTTAAAAACATACTATTAAATAAAAAATAAAGAAACATGATCAAATTACAATATAGTACATTCATTTAATTAAAATAAAAGGTACTTTTTGACCCACATTTGAACAGTGCCAGAAGGGTTAAAATAAGTCAAATTAGCACAATCAAGCAGATGCTCACCCAATTAAGAGAAAAACTTGACACCAACTTTTGCATTGTTATCTCCTGACAGATTATTGTTGTTAAATAAGTAACGATTCTATTTAGCGGTTCAGACAGCTCTTAATTAACAATAAATAAATAAAATGTTAGGAAAAATAATACAAATGCTTCCGTTGTGACGTCAATGAGCGACTAAAACTTAGAAGTAACAAACAAACATTTGAATGCTCACCTTTGTGAGTCATCTTTCCTCTCGTCTGTCCACAGTGCTCTGTTTTCCACAGCTAGGGAAGACAGTAGGTTGCAGAAGAGTCCTGTTCCACTACGTGTCGGGTTCAGCATTGGAGGTGGCGTATAGTGAGGTGTCGTTTGTTCCCAGTCCTCCGTGAGCTCTCTACTCATCTGGATCACACTGTTGAAAGGGACTCCAGTATATACGGAGCTGGGAACGTTCTACATGAGGCAAATAAAGCTTCTTGTGAATAATTGTGCTTAAAATGATGCTACAGAGCTAACCACAGCTTAACAGCTGAAATGAATACGTGTGGTTTCAACCTATGACAGTTACATTTTTTTTTTTTTAAAGCGAATATAACACACAGTTTCTACCAATCTCATGTTAATCTTGAGTACCTATAGAGTAGTATAAAGGAGCTAAAGAGTCACAAGCACAGGTAGCTTTTGCATAGTGGTTGTCTGCAAGCTGTAACATCAACATAAAAAAAGGGACAAGAAATGTATTAACTTAAATTAACTATGGCTAACGAATTAACAAATAAAGCCTGCTGATGGGTGTGCTCTTGCTCTTATTCTGATTCTCTCTCTCTCTCTCTCTCTCTGTATATATATATATATATTTTTTTTTTTTTGGAAAAAAGTGTCTTATTCTCACTAAGGCTATTTATTTAAAAAAATATATATCAAAATATATTGAAAATACTGTAAAAACAATAATATTGTAAAATATTATCATATTGTAATTTATTTGATCAAAAATACTGTAAAAACAGTAATATTGTAAAATATTATTACAATTTAAAATAACTGTTTTCTATTTGAATATACTTTAAAATTTAATTTGTTCCTGTAATGAAAATGCTGAATTTTCAGCCGCCAGTCTTCAGTGTCACATGATCTTTCATAAATCACTCTTATAGACCAATTTGTTGTTTGCAAACAGTAATGCTGTTTTTTTTTTTTTTGTGGGCAGAACTTATCTGGTGGCAGAAAATGACGGTTTTCAAGTAGCGATCTATGGAAGCCATGGTCTAACAGAATAAAAAAAAAAAAAAATTAAAAAAATGTTTTTTAAAAAGTTTAAATTTCAAAATTCTCACTTTATTCTCACAATTCTGATAAGAAAAATCAGCGTTGTTCTCTGTTTATCTCTCGGCTTAGAATCATGAGTTTATAGACCACACTTCTGTTTTTTTTTTTTTCCTCAGAACCGACAAACTTGCTATTGTTGAATTAAATCAAGTTATAACGTCTGAACTAGGAGATATAAACTTGCATTTGCAGAGAAAAATAATGTCAGAATTGTGAGATAAAATTGGTAAATGTTATGTAAAATATTATAGATTTAAATAGTATTTCATGCTATACCTATAACACAATATGTCCCCTATGAACTGCATATGTGAATATTATATAGACAAATTGTTTAAAACAAATTTATGCTTTAAAAGTAGGGTAATCATAGTAGGTTTCATCCATAGACTGTCCGTTTAAAGTCTGCGTTTAGCTTCAAATTATGTTTTTGATGACAGTATTTTATAAAAATTATTTGCATTCCAATTCTAACATCCAAAGGCACAACAATACATTTTTTCTCTAATTTAATGGATTTGACCTGTTGCCCTCGACCGGTGTTTTTCTGCCACCGCAAATGCGCGCGCAGCTGCCGGTATTGTAACTGTGACGTCTACTCCAAATTGGTCTATATGCTGATTTGGTGCTCAAGAAAACAGTTCTCATTATTATCACTGTTGCAAACTGTTGTAAAATGTTTTTTGTGGAAGCCATGATAATATTGTTCAGGATTTTTACATGAATAGAAAGTAAAAAAAAAAAAAACGGCACTTATTTGAAATAGAATTTTTTGTAACATTAGAAATGTCTTTACTGCCACTTACTCGGCAAGGATCCATTAAATTGATCCAAAAAGTAATAAGTATTTGTTTTTAAAATTTATTCAAAGTCTTACTGACTCCAGACTTTTGAATGGCACAAAATCATTTAGTAACTAAATGGTCTCTTGCCTGTGTGCTGGAGGACCCCAGAGGTTTGTCTGAGGACCCAAAACTGAAGTTCAGTCCACAACCAAATCGAGTTCCTTCTCCTGACCCCTGCACATGGAGACTAGACTGGTGCAGAGAAGGTCCAAATGAATGGGATGATTGCCCCATCTATTAAAATGAAAAAATTGGTTGTACATTATTGGTTGTAATGAATGTTGCATGCTATCATAGCCAGCTTAAAATATGTAACAAGAAAATTAAATGGGCTGCTGTGATGTTAAAGCCATTGATGCATAAGTCAAATATGCTTCTCAGGTTAACAATCTGTCTGAAGGTGCAGATGACAGACCTGAGGCCATGTCATGTGATCTTCAGATGTCCCGTGCTCGTGACCCAGATCTTGCTGCACGCAGGCCTGAGGATGATGATGTTGAACCAGTGCAGAGTTGAGAGACATTTGCAGTGAGCAGTCTAAGCAAGAAAAGCATTTGTTTTATTAAAAATCATACTTAAGATTTGAAAATTACGGCAGGTCAACATAGAAAACATTGCATAATGTAACCCGTACCTTTCTGCATTGAGTTTATTTGTTTTAGATGAGGCCCTCCATGCTCTGAATAAACCAGGGGGGAGTTTGAATCTTGTTGAAGGTGCTGCGTTAAATCCAGGCCATCGCTGTCGTCAGCTTGTAGCTGGAGCCAAATCGGATGATTTAACCTGCCAGTGGAGGGCGAAGGTAGAGAGGGGAAAAACTGCAGCGTCCCATCCGTCTGTGTTTGTATTTGTGATTGACTCAAAATCTGGCTGGGCAAAAAATGTTGAGGTCGTTTAGGAGGAGAAAAAGATGGAGGCAAAGGGGTTGGTGGTGGGCTTAGAACCAGAGGGAAGGAGAGTGCATGTGATGGAGGAGTAACGTTGTTAAAACCGCTATGCTCTTCTCCACCCAGCATTCGGGAAGTGCTACGACTGCAAAAGGCCTCTGAGAATGAGTCCAGTTTTTGTTGCTGACGGCCAGTTGTTTCATAACTCTCAGACGCCTCTTGTTGGTGGCAGGTAGAGCTCCAGTCGGTCTCATAAACTCCAGTTTGTGGCTTGTTCCTGTTCAGTCCTATAGAGGACACAGGGGACGTATTCCCCCAGTAAGCAGCGTTCCCCGATTGATCAATTCCATTTAGAGCACTTCCAGTGCCATCCGTGGCTTCACACGGAACCTCAAACGGGCCGAGCCCACTTATTGAACCTTGTTGGTAAAGGTCATGGCTTGACCTTTGACCTTCTGTCTGAAGGCGAAACATAGGAGCAAAAGAGAGCGACTCGGGCTCAGGAGATGTATGGTCAGCCATGTGGCGTGTTGCAAACAGCTGCACCCTTGAGTTAAAGGACACTCATAGCATCTGAAAACTGAAAAGACATACAGAGACAATCAGAGGCCATCAAAACCTTTCAACCTCACGAACGTTAGTGAGCATAACCACACAAACAAATGCATTGAGATATTTTCCCAACCGCTGAATGGTTTCTCTTTGTCTTCCTTTGTAACAGTTGATTTTTCAGTCAAATATTCACACAGAAGTACGTTAAAACTGAGAATCGTATATGGCTGTCGAAAGAAAACAAACAGCCTTTGTTCTTTTTACTTTCTCTATCATCTTTCTTTCTCTCTCTGTTTGTCTAGTACTCACCAGTGTTTTTCTTTCTTTGTCCATAACCTGTTGCTTTTGTTCGCGTGCTATCCGTTCATGTCGACCTGTGAGTTATGTGCCGTGTGTGACCCTTGTCTTCAGATAACGAAATTAAAATACAGCCACATGTGAAAGCAGGCGCTCTCTCTATCTCTTCCTCGCTTGTGCGCATTATCATACTTAAATGTGAAAACAGTTTCTCACACATATTGCTTTCGCAGGTGCCACCGATCAAAAGGTAAGTCTTCGGTTGTCATAGAGTCACCCCCTCCCTTAAAACCCTGAACCGAAAAACCACATCCTGAGGAAGCAGTCACGGATCTCCCTCTATCTCTGTCTTTCTATATCTCTCTCCCTCTTCTGTCTTGCTCTCCTCCTTAACCTCTTTTCCTTCTCAGTCTATTTTTATCCGTTCTCCTCCATCACATCGCATACTCACAGTCTCCCATAGATCACCATCTTCTCTCGGTCCACTGAGGGTCTCGTTCATGGTGAACAGACATACAGTAGAGCAAACAGGGCTGAATCCAGCTTGAACTTACTTTACTATACTTTTCTTAACAAGTAACAAAAGCTGTAGGATGAAAGCAAGTTGTCTTCAATGATGTTCGCAGGTTATGAGCCCTCTTGGGCTTATTGTGCTTGCGGCTCAGAGTGTTATCTTAAGATTCGCATCTGTTGTGGTTAGTGACTTGAGTGTAAAGAACGTAAGAGTTGTCAAACTGGCAGGTAAGGCGTGGGTGTTCGTGTAAGTGTATACGACATGAGTGAGAAGCAAAGCTTCCTGTTGAGTGTGTGTCTGTCGGTCATATGAATAAGTTTGTGCATTTTTTTTTTGTATGTGTTTTAACGGTTGTGTTAAATGACTAACTTAATTGCTTTGTTGAGATTTTGTACATGCATATATGTATGTGTTTGTTTTTCTGTGCATGTGTTGGTGTGGGCGACAACACAAACTGTTTACGCCACTGAGAATTTGTGGTTGCTCAAAAGTCACGTGACGGGAAGTTGACCATGAACCAGCGACAGAACAGGAAGTGGACAAGGGAAACCTCCGTACACCCCGCCTCCGCTCTCTCGCTCTCTTTCTGCAAGTGTATCCCGCTTATACCCACAATATAAAATCGTTTCCATACCGCATACATTGTCTCTGCACCCCTTTTTCCACCCACACATAGTGTTTCCCTCTCTTTCTGCTGTCTTTCTTTTCTTTTCTCTCTCTCTCTCTCTCTCTCATGCTAGTTTATCTGCATAATTGTAACAGCAGTTCAGCATAATCATGCATCTTTATTTTGAATGACAGGTCTATGCAGGTCCACCCACTCTCGTGCGTAGTATCTCGGTCAGAGGCATTAAAATTTGAGAGACTGTGAATCTGGACGGCCCCCGCACAGGTTGTAGGTTTGGCAGTTTGGCTGATGAGGGTGATGTTAATTTAGTGGTGAGTACAGTATGAATGTACCTGCAAAAAATCACCTACACAAACCTCACCATTAGCATAATGTGGGTGAAAGAATAAAGGTGTAAGACAATACACAGAGAGAAGATGGATTCCTGGATCAGAGAAATGTAGATTTTTTTTTTTTTACTGTCGCTGTCCTACTTTTTAGCTTTTGCCTTTTAAAATCTACTTTGTACAAGTTTTGGTATTCGAGAACAGGGAGTGAGAAAGTGTAGGATTTCAAATACCAGCTTTGTTTCATGAATGTGTTCAGTATCGCACAACCGAAAGCTATACGTGATTATCTAATACTGGAGAAAGGGGCGAGCGGGTTAAAAGGGGGACAAAAACAACATAGGATACAATTGATGGAAAGAGGAGTGTGGAGGCTGTTTTCTAGTTTTCTGTCAGATGTGTGAAAGACTGAACAGAGGAGGGGGAAAGCAGCAGAGCGGTTTGGACTTTTTTTTTTCCTCTCTCTGTCTATCATTATATCAAACCGTTTATCTTATCTTTGAGACAACCTTTATTAGTGCATTCAGAGAGATCACAGATGAATACGTCGAAAAAATGAAAGATGTGAGACATTACCGAACAGAGAACTTAAAACTCTTGTTGAATGAATCCTGAAGTTTAGTTATGCAAATAAATGAATGTGCCTTTTACAGGTGCGAGTTCCGTCTCCTCAAACCTATGGTATCTAATGAATGTAGGCCAGAGGCGGACGGTAGTCAAGTATTTTTGACGTTACTCAAGTAAATTTAAAAAGTATCCGTAGTTTTTCTTTGGAAAACGTTACTTCACTATATTCCAAAGCATAATGTTGTACTTTTTACTGCACTACATTTCAAAAATAAAAATTGTTGCTTGTTTTGCCTTTCATACTTAAGAACATTAAAAATTTTGTATGTTCTTGTACTCAAGTAAATCTTTGAATTACTTTTACTTGAGTAGAAGTAAGAAAGTAATAGATTTGTAATGTAATTAATTATTAAATGAAATTTAATATGAAACGTAGTGCAGTAAAAAGTACAATATTTTGCTTTGGAATGTTGTGAAGGAAAGTTTTCTAAAGAAAAACACTCTGATAAAGAACAGACACTTGAAAAGTACTTCTACAGCAGAGTAAAAATACTTTACTACTGTCCGCCTCTGACTTAGACGCTTTATTAGTCTGCTCCTGAATAATGCAGAGTGAGATGTGCTGATGAAGCATTTTAGAAGTAAGGATTCATTCATTTTTGAAACATTAGCAAATTCAGAAACGGCTAATGCGTTGGGCGAACTTCTACTGAATTTCAGTAAGTCATACTTTCCAATCGGTTACAATTGACAACATGTGGCCATAGTTTCATATCAGGGTAGAGAATAGCTGGAAATACATGACGACATCAAAATCTCTTTTACTACTGTAGATTCTGCAGTATATTTGAGTCTTATAGCATGAATTGCTAATACTGTCAGGTTGTTCTTTTAAACTGTTTAAAAGTGTCTGCTAAATGATTTAATGTAGCTAATTATAAGTGTACAATTCAAACTCTGATATTTAGGTCTTCCATGTCTTCCCGGCTCTGTAACGGTGACCTTTTTAAGTAAAGATAGCATATACTATTTTAAAGACAAACTGTTTTTAGTTTTGATATTATTTAAATTTTGCTGGCAGCATTTTATAATAGCTATAATGTAATGCTAAATCAAATATAATGATAAATACAAAAGTGTTTGCATACTGGTCAGTAGATAAATTACCTGAGGTCCGATGAAAGAGGTAATATATATATATGTGTGTGTGACCCTGGACCACAAAACCAGTCTTACGTGGCATGGGTGTGTTTGTAGCAATAGCCAAAAGTACATTGTATAGGTCAAAATGATCCATTTTTATTTATTTTTTTTTTGCCAAAAATCATTAGGATATTAAGTAACGATTTTGTTCCGTGAAGATGTTTTGTCAATTTCCTATCGTAAATGTATCAAAACGTAATTTTTGATTAGTAATATGCATTGCTAAGAACTTCATTTGGACAACTTTCAAGGCGATTTTCTCAGTATTTAGATTTTTTTGCACCCTCAGATTCCAGATCAAAATAGTCAAATAGTTGTATCTCGTACAAATATTCTCCTATCATAACAAACCATACATCAATGGAAGGCTTATTTATGTAGCGTTCAGATAATGTATAAATCTAAATTTCCTAAAATTTACCCTTAACTACTGGTTTTGGGTTTTGTGGTCCAGGGTCATGTGTATATATATATATGTATATATACCCTGGACCACAAAACCAGTCATAAGTGTCAATTTTTCAAAATTGAGATTTATAAAAATCCCTTTTTAAAAAGCTGAATAATTAAGCTTTCCATTGATGTATGGTTTGTTAGGATAGGACAATATTTGGCCGAGATACAACTATTTGAAAATTTTAAATCGAAGGGTGCAAAAAAAATCAAAATACTGAGAAAATCACCTTTAAAGTTGTCTAAATGAAGTTCTTAACAATGTGTATTACTAATCAAAAATTAAGTTTTAATATATTTACAGTAGGAATTTTACAAAATATCTTCATGGAACATGACCTTTACTCAATTTCCGAATGATTTTTGGCATAAAATTAAAAGTTAATAATTTTGACCCATACAATGTATTTTTGGCTGTTGCTACAAATATACCCCAGCGACTTAAGACTGGTTTTGTGGTCCAGGGTCACATATATATATATATATATATACACATACATATATATGTATATGTAAATATATATGTGACCCTGGACCACATGCAAAATATATATATATATATATATGTATTTGTATTTGCATGAAAAAATATTTTTGCAGATATGTAGTCTTTTTCCGGTGCTAAATGTTACGCATTATCCAATTGACCCTTACTTAAATTATGTCTATATAATGCGGTCCTTTTTTCAAATGCATCACTGTTAGACCTGTAACAATCAAAAAACAGTAAGTGAATATGATATATGCAAATTAGACAAATCTAGCATTAGAAGTTCCACAAAAGTGAAAATAAATAAAGAAACAACTGTTTGAACGCGTGCTTTTATGTGATTACATGTTTTGGAGTGGTTTTGTTCAAAAGGTTTTCAAATGAGAGAGTGATAAAATATAAAATGACAAAGAGCACCAGGTCTGTATGCTTCTCACAGAGTCACTGCAGTCTCATCCATATAATGATTATTGATCAGATTTAGCACCGATATGATCAAATATTGTGTTTATTTGTTTTTTCATTTTTTTCATGGTCTAGATGAAAAATAGCGAATTTAACAAATTCTTCACTGAATGTTTTATTGTGTTTTAATGTGTTAGAATCTAATGTTTAAAAGGCTAAACATGAATGCATATAGACAGGCATCAGATGCAGTCTGTCCCTATCACAGCCTTTAAAAAAAAGTCTTAAATTTTCACACCATATCCAGTATTTGTATATAATATGTACTAGAAAATGAACAAAAATGACCTAATGGTATTATCTGTATTATGTGTTTTACATACAGAAACATGTTGATAGCTTTTTTTTGTTCATATTAAACAGGTGCTACATAGATTGAATATTAAATTGATTGAATTGCCTTTCATAATCAAATAGTAAAACCTATTCATAGTCAGATAGCTGGAACGCAACAACTACTAGCTGATGTTTCTAAGAACTCCCAGAGCCTTGCTTCCAAACCTACGTACAAGTACACAATTTATTTCTGAGTGAAAACATACCATAGACTAATATTTTTTTAAAATAAAGATCATTAGAATGACTTTAGATTAAACCAGCTAACAAGTTCTTAAAATTATTTGTCTGACACTGTCTGAATACCTGATTCACGTTTTACGTAAAATATCAGTCAGTTTACATAAACTAAATTCTACATTTTCTTTTTTTTTGTATTCCATTATTTAAATTATTTTTTTTTAAATGCTAATTTGTTGTTGTTGATCATCGTCATTTTCAGTTTGCCGCAATACAAAATAATAGATATAAGAGTTTTAAAATCAACTTGGCGCCTCATTCACTCATTCATTACCTGAATAAAAAAAGACCTAACACTGTACTGTTTAAGTGTTACATATGCATATTAAAGCTAAATTTGGCCGCAGTGATTAGTATACAGGAAATATGCCCTTGGTGGATGTCAACATCCTCACAGAATGAACACAGAACTCTTTCACAGACATAATTTAAATATCCAAAAAGGTTAAAGGTGCAGAAGCTTTTGCAGTTTTGTTAGTAGAAGGATTCTTGTTAAATCCTTATAATCTTTGTTTTGTTTGTTTTTTCTTTTTAAGTGTAAAGTATAATAACTGAACGTGTTGCCTGATTATTTATTTATATATATATATATATATTTTAGGAATCATCATCGCTTGGATTAGTAGTCTGCAGCACCAGAGTCATAGAGTCGGCTGTAGGACATTATCCGTCAGGTGAGTTTAATTTAAATACCAATTCTGAATCACTTTTCTCTACATGACGTTATACTTTGCAATAATAGCTAAAACCATTAGAGAATACTTAAGTTCGCTTCTTAGACGGGGTTGTGTAAAGACAAAATGTACAGAAAAGACAGAAGAACCAGACAGGACATTATTAGGAGCCCAAGTTACTAATAATTTGTATGGTCCACCATTAACAAAAATAGGTCATTACTGACTGCTGTTTGTGTTAAAGGGAAGAACGTTGCACGCCTTTAGTTGTTGAGGAATATCAGTCCCATAATCACTGACGCAGCTCTTCTTCTACAATTGCACATGAAAGGTGAGACAGTGAGAAATTATCCTCAAAGCTACAGAAAAAAAATAATCTTACCCATTAAAAAACATTTCTTGAATATAATTTATAGAAATAGAAAGCTTTGTTTTATTATAAAGTTTTTGTAGTTAGAGCGCAGAAACAAGAACAGGTTTTCAAACTGCTTTTTTTTCGCAGGATTGTACGTAATCCAATTCTGTTTCCCATTAGAATGACTTGTGGGACACATGTCGTCTATAAATTATCAGAAAATTATCGATATTGGACATTGTCATTCGCAATGCGAAAAATGTCACAGAAGCCACTATAAAACACTCACGGAGCAAACTATTATTAGTGTTGAAAATGCATTATCACAGGAAAAAGTATTATCACAGTACGCATCTCATACACTAGAGATGAAGTTCATGAATTAATTGGCAAAAGAGGTGCGTTACTGTCAAAAAGACACACTGAGAATCTAATAGGAGTCCTCTATACTCCAGTCGTTTTCCGAAACTAGGCCTCAACGTCAGTGAAATCTTTCATGCTACATGCAGAACCAAGATAAAACTATTTTTGCGCAAGTCTACAAGTATGGTGCAATGCACAATCTTACGACTTTCAAAAACAAGCATCTGCATCGCTTTACATTCAAGATGTAAAAACAAAAAACACGAGTGTCAGCACAGCCATATCTGTATCTTATATAACTTTGTTTGGAGAACTGAAATACATGTGTACATACTCGTAAAACACTAATTAGTCAGTTTTACCTCTCGCTCACTCGCTTCACTGTTTGTTTTTTGCTGTCATGTTCATAAACAGAGTAAGATGTCACCTACCTCACAGTTCTGAAGTCAAGGCCTGCTGGACAGTTGAACTGTACACGTCTGTATGCACGAGTGAATGAAGGAGGGATGCACTGTTAAGGTAAGATAGACAGAGCGAAAGACATAAAGAGACTGCGGAGGCGTTAGTGATGGTTAACTTTTCGGTACGGCAGTCTTCTCTTGGTTCCTCTGATCTTTTGAAGCCTTTGTCATTGCGATCCTGGAAACGAGTGAGAAAAAACATACACCATAAAGAGAGAGAGAGAGAGAGAGAGAGAGAGAGAAAAAAAAAACCTGTATTGCTCCGACTCAGACCTCAGAGGCAGCTCTCAGTTTGACAAAGCGCCTGTCCTTGCCCCTACGTTTTTTCACTCTCTCTTTCTTATCCATCTTGTATTTGATTGCTATTTACCGCTATTAAATGCTGCTTGGGAAAAACAGTTCTACAATCTATTGGTTGTTAGACATTGGTATTTTGTATTTTTCCATGTTTTGTTTCTGTGGCCTCCAGGGGCTTCAACCAGGTGCCGTGAAGGTACTTCACTGGGTCAAGGGAGAAGATACTAATAACAAATGTGTTTCACAATGCCACAGAAGAACATTTTTTGTCTAAACGGTTCTATAAAGAACCTTTAACATCTGAAGAACCTTTCTGTTTCACAAAAGGTTCTTGTGGCGAAAGAAGGTTCTTCAGATTTTAAAAATGTAAGAAAGAGATGGTTCTTAAAAGAACCTTTGACTGAATTGTTCTTTGTGGAACCAAAAATGGTTCTTCTATGGCATAGCTGTGAAAAACCTTTTAAGCACCTTTGTTTTTAAGAGTTAAAGAGCAGTTTTTAGTGCACTGGATCTAAAATCTAGTCAAAGTATTATTCAGCATCATTTTATCAACCAAAATGCAGGTTAGGGCAACAAAAAGAGTTAGATCGGGTAAGATCGGGATAAGTGGCCCTTAAAGAAGCAGTTCACAGTATATGTTTAGAAAAAAAATATTCACCCTCGTGTCGATCCAAACCTGCATGACTTTCTGTCTTCTGCTGAACACGAAGGAAGCTATTTTAAAGCGAGTTTTGACGTTTTATGTTATGCAATGAAAGTTAAACAGGTTCAAAAACAACTCTTCTTTCGAGTTTTTTTTAAAATATCTTCTTTTGTGTTCCACATAAGAAGTCATAAAGTTTAGAACGCACGTGAGAATAAGTAATTAGCGACTGAATTTTTTTATTTAAAAAATTGCGACATTTGTAGGTTACTATCTCTACGTGTAGGTGACATATTTCAGGAGGCCATTATTAATGATGAGGTATGAAAATGATTGTTGAAATTGCAACGCAGCCGCCATCAATCATTATAGGGAGAGTCACTATTTCATGCAGAGATTCTGAAGAGTTTGACAAGCAACGGTATATTTGATATCGAAAGTCACACTTTTGCTGAGAATAATATAGAGTTTGGTGATGATGACGGTAGTGATAATGGAGAGGTTGACGCTTATGAAGAAACGTTTGAGATGAAGATAGGGTTCAAGATAACAGGGTTTAATGAAGTTTAGTGATGTGAGTAGGCTGTAGCAGTAAAACCGAGAGTCAGGCATGACTGGGCATTGTTCGGTGAGGAGTTTCACATCAACAGGGCGAGAGGGGGCGTTGTGTCGTTCTCTCTCGTCTCTCTTATTGAGAAGGAGGGAGGAAAAGAAGATCATAGAAGAGAAACAGAGCCTGGGGATGATAAAGTCTGTACAAAACCCAAATCTACAGTACATGAGAAAACAAGTGTGGTTCAAAGTTAGCAAAAGTGTTTCTTGGTTTTAAAGGCAATAACTTTAGATAAACAAGATAAGCTGCAGTGTGATTTGGCTCCATTTTCAAAGTCTCAAAAAACCCGATTCACTGCCGTCAAAAGTTGCCCAGAGTCAAAATGAAACCCCCATCCCCACAGAAAAGACACACACAATCACACAGGTACGCACACACACGCACAAAGACACGTCTGACAAATACATGTAACACACACACGGGTTTGTGACCACACTCTTGTCATCTCAAGAGTGCGACGTCGTGTTTTACCAGAAACACGTCGTTGTCTCCGTCGACTCTGAAATATCACTGTACCCCCGCTGACATTCAAATCAACACACATGCACAAACAGCTGATGTTATAACGTCGTCTGAGACATAATCAAAGTATCACAACTATTTACAGTATGCGCGGAAATATTGCTTCGAATATTTTTAATAAACAAATATAATGTGCTATATTTTGTATATTAATTTAATCCTTTTCTCATGTTAATATTATGCCGTTTCCAAAACGTACAGAACTTTGGTTCATGTGTTATTCAGAAATGCATAAAATATTTCCATTGTCATAGAGAAGTAAAATAATAAAAAGATTGTTTAAAACAGTTGTACAAATAAGTGTTTTATAACTCATATTGTACATAAATTGCAAGTATTTAAACAGCTCTAATATTTACAACAAAAAGTTATGATGGGGAAAAGAATGCAATGTTTTGATTTTTAAGAATAGTAAAACTGGAAAGCACAAGGTAACTTTCAGAGTCAGTGCACGTTAATTCAGTATAAACGTTTAAACGGCAAAACGCTTGTGGTGAAACGTTACATGTAGAAAATCATGTTGTTTTGTTCAGTCTTTATCTGAACATCAATTGACCTGGATGTTTTTTCCCTTCTGATTTTGTTTTTTACCAAACACATCTTAGTTCTCTCCAAACATTTTTATGACCCATTTCTATTTTTTCCTTGTGCTGTGTAGTTAATATATGTGATAAATTAATAAATGTTGTAAACTTCACTCAACCTAATTTAGATTTTATGAATATTAGTTATTAACATTGTTTTTTGATACTATATTTCAATTGTTCTTTTACAATTAACAAAATTTAGCGAGTGTATTGGTTGTATTTTAAAGGGTTCTGATTGTTTATCACTACAGCTTAATACAAAAAAATTAATTTCGCTCTACCATTGTAGTTTGTCTGGATTTTTACCTTTTCTGTACTGTAAAATTTTTCTGTCTGTGGGAGGACATGCAAACGAACAGCCCTCACCACCACTTCTATCTGGGAAAGTTCACAATCAGAATTAGATAAAGATTTCTTACTAGATCTCTTTCAGTCTTAAGACTATCAGGTTAAGACATTCAAGCTCAGCATAAAGCATATTACTACGGAAAATATGAGATGGGACCAGCACAAACAAAAGGTAAGTAAATGAGAGTTACATTATTGAAATTCATATTTGACCTATGACCCTACATAGACAGTAATTTAAAAAGATTAACAAATTGGGCATCAGGTAAAATACACACAGACTCATTGTTAGAACTAAAGAAAAAGGCACTTTCTCCTAGTAGTGCACATCCTGAGTTAAAAAAAAAAAAAAAAAGTGTCAAGAATATTTTACTGTGTATAAATTTAACTTTGTGATTTTTTTCCATCATGTTACTTCTTTCTTAATGATCCTGTATGTCACGCTGACCCCGTTCAGCAGTTAGGTGCTTGAAGAAGTGTTCCTTCTATTTGACGAGCTAAAGGGTGCAGGAAGTAATAGAGTTTTATATAGTATATATCACGATCGTACATGACACACATACACACACCTGTTAACTCTAGAGTCTTCCTTTTCCTGCCCTGAAAATTAACGACAAATGGCATAGAGCCAAAACACAAGCGCACAACCATTGTGTTGTGTGCGTAAAATCACAAGCTAAAGAATGTCAAAGGTGTTTTTTTACACACACACAAAAAAGTCATATTTTTTCATTATAAAACAGATTTTAAAAAAGGAAAGACATACAACACCTTTATCAGCTTTGTAGGTGAAGTTGTTTTGCACTGAAAGTAGACATGGAAAACCTTTTTATTCAACTTTATTAGTATGTAAGAGAAGTAAAATCTCTTTAATTTGAATTCGAAAGCATTTAGATTGCCTGCTTAAATTTGGAGATGCACAAAAACAAACTATTTTATGAGACCTCAGCGAAAATCAAACCGCTCTTAGACGACATGCGAGGATCTGCATGTTTGTGTCTAACCAACATAAGGATAAGACAACAGAACAGCCTGTTTGGGCCCAAGCTGCAACTTCTCTAAGGACACCATGCTATCCACGGCTAGATTCTTTGTATCTGTAGTGAGGCGAACCCGAGCTTGATCCGGCAGGTCGCTGGAAGCGAGATTCATGGTTACAGTGTCATTCCCCCAGTTCATGGCAGTAAGGAAACGATCGCTCTGATCCCAGAGGCGTCGAAATGCTAATGAAGTGGATGAACTGTTAAGGCTGACGTATTCTCCGTGAAGAAGCGATCGCTCTCTGCCCCTCAGATCACTAAGTGTTTTGAAGAAGTTACGAACTGCGATACGCTCCTCCTGCAGAGTCTGAATGAGTGGAAGATGGAAAGAGCGAGATGCAGTGTGCTGGTTTTAAATTTGTAATTAGTACAGTGATGAGATCATATCTACTTGTTATGAATAGTCATCATGTGAATAATCAAAACGTACCTTTGCTGCTGCATTGTTCTCTTCTACTGGGTTTTCCAAGTCCCACATTATTTGAGGTTTTTCCTGTAAAGGAGGAATCTTAAGTCATCTGCAATTATAGCAATAAGCTGGTAACTTGGCTAAATATAAACATAAGACTAAGGCCTGAGAAGTACTCACTTCTAACGCTTTTTGCTACACAAGCTTGTTTTAGAAACACGTTTTAGAAATGTGTCAGATTCAATTCATAGCACAACGCAAGAGGCTCTATAGCGCATTAGCGTAAAATGTCTTCTAAAAGTTTATAACTACCGTGATTAAGTAAATTGAGAGTTTTTATAGCTTTTTTTTTTTATAGTTAGTTACCTGAATAATAATCACATTTGCCTTAATGCAGGTGACATTTGAACATTTGTAGGTAACCTTTTTTTTTTTTTTGATGTAAGATCCTGAAACAGACTAAATTTAAATACACATTATCAATAAACTTACACTAATGAAAGCAACCTTATATCCCTTATTCACCAGGGCTGTGGGCTAGTTGGAGTTGAATTAAAAATGAATTTTAAATTCTAATTCATTTCATAATTTTAAAATGAACTTTAATTGAGATGAACAAGAATTACAATTTAGACTGGCAAGAAAACCCAATTAAAATAAAAAACTGAAATAAAAATGTTGAATTTTTGTATACTTGACTGAATATTTACTTAAAGCCTAATGAATGTTTAAAAATATTTTAAATTGGCATGAAATGAGAATTCACCCTACCTAATTTCTAAATGCATGCTGTTATTATTGTAATTATGAATAATTAATCCGTTGTTAATCTGATGTTTAATTTTTTTGACCTTGTAAGTCACAAAATAAAAAAAAAGACCAGCTACTTCTATTTCATTGCAACATTAAAACAAAAAAGTTTTTACAGGCCTTATATATGGTCTAAGAATATTCAGATAGATAGATAGATAGATAGATAGATAGATAGATAGATGATATATAGATGACAGATAGAGAGATTTAATCTGTAGAGTGTGTTTAGGTGTTTAAAGGATGCCAATTTTTTAATGCTGAATTTTGCATTCAAACACTGATTCAGCTCCCCATTTATTTAATGCTCTACTCACCCCAGTCTTCAGTCCGACCTCATCTCCAGCGCTGAACACAGGTGTGCCAGGGAGGGTAAACAGCAGCATTTGATAAAGTCTCACGGGCACTGCTTTACTTCTGGAAGCCAGAGAACCCAAGGAAGGTCCACTCAGACTCCAGCCCAGATTCGTCTGCTGGTGACTGGAGTAGAGCTTCTTTATTCCCCTGGCCTGTTTTTGGCCTGACTCAGCCGGATCAGCCAGTCCAGTCAGGAGGAGGTCAACACCTGAGCGATTCAGCACGAGAGAGACATAATCTGCAGAGAGACGGGTGACTGATCCAATCAGAGCTCTGAAAGTCATGGGTAGAAACAGAGAGGTTATAAAAAAAAAAAGTGAAAGCTAGAGAAATAGCTGGGGCCTGAAAGCTAAAGAAAACAAACAGATAAAGTAGAAAGACAACTGGCCCAATCAGCAAGTGCAAGCAGTGCTCATTACTCCATCTCGCCTGCAGGTGTCTCTATTTCATGAAATAAATCAGAAGAATTTGAAATCACTATCGACCTTATTGTTCAACATTCATGTTTTATACAGCTAAAAATAGCTGGAGCAGATGAGACCAGAAGCCATACTCATAAAAAACTACAAATTAACAAAAATTGACCCATTCTTACAGGAAAAAATAAGGCGGATTAAGAGAAGTTCTAAGCCCACAGGGCACATACACTTTTTTTGGTCTCATCAGTTTGGTTGAATATAGCTTGTATTGATGGCCAAGAGTCTGTTTCTATGATGTCTCCCAGTTCAGGCAAGAAAATACCACCAAATCCTTTTTTCAGCCAGTGTGTACATGCGTCCTATAAATAAATAATAATTAAAAAGTTTTAGTATTATATACAGTTTTGTATATATGTTGTAATCCTAATATCTTAAATCTGCTGTTGTTCTAAGATAAGAGATAAGATCTTTATTGTTTTGTTCTTTACAACTTCCTTTCTTATATGCGGCAACTATCTTTTCATCTACCCATATTCACCCTCCACAAAATAGGCCTTCTTTTACAATTTCCTCTTTCTTATCAGCACTTACTCTGATTTTCTCAGCAACAGCAGTAACATTGTCGAACCAGACCGAACCGTTTTCATAGTTGGGTGTTAAATTCAGCACTACTGAGATACCTGAGAAAAAGAGAGAGCAACAGATACCATGTTTCATTTACATTTAGAAAATCCCTCATCTCCTAAAAATAAATAAATAAATAATCTATGCTATAAGCTTCAGAACACTATTTGTGACTCTGGACCACAAAACCAGTCATAAGTAGCATGGGAATATTTGTAGAAATAGCCAACAATACATTGTATGGGTCAAAATTATCTATTTTTTATGCCGAAAATGATTATGATATGGAGTAAAGATTTTGTTACATTAAAATGTAAGGTTCCTACCGTAAATATATCAAAACTTAATTTTTTATTAGTAATATGCATGGCTAAGAACTTCATTTGGACGATTTTAAAGCTGATTTTCTCAATATTTAGATTTTTTTGCACCCTCAGGTTCCAGATTTTCAAATATTGTCCTATCCTAACAAACCATACATCAATGGAAAGCTTTTTTTTTTTTTTTTTTTTTTTTTTTGTTACAGATAATGTACACATCTCAATTTAAATTAAAAAATATTATCCTTATGACTGGTTTTGTGGTCCAGGGTCACATTTTAGCAGTGCTAATGTATTTAATGTATTTGTGTTAATTTCCTAAATTAAAATAAGCTATTTTCTCAAAGGTAAAAAGTGAAACTCATAGCACTCTACTTTAGGCAGACATTCAAGAATAACATATTGTAGCATAGAGGGACCAAAGGTAAAATGACTACAATGTTTAGAGTCTGTTTTGGATGTAGACATTGAGGATGATTACAATGTACAGCCTATTGACATATTAATATGCCTTCATTGGCAGTCAGATTTCACAAGGTACTCCTGTGTAAAAGGCCATTCAGGGTCAAAGGTCACCTTTTTTGTTTGCTTGGTTCAGTAGAGATTCCAGATCATTCTCAGTGGCTACTTCAGACTTAACTCTAACCAGATTTAGTGTATCCAGCTGGTTTGCCTGCACAGTGTGTATCGGACCCAGAACAAGACCCTTGACTTTCATCTGGGACATATAGTCCAGCTGTTCCTCCACTCCTACAGAGAGTGAGAGAAAGAAAAATTATTGGACTGATACCATCATGAACCTCAGCCTGTTTTCACATTATGAAAAAAAACTTGAGCAGATATTTAAAAAGAAATGTCATTTTTTGACATGACTAATCTCCAATGACTATAATGGAGAATGTACATTTTGCAATTCTGTAAAATACTAAAAAAACAAGGCTACTGATTTAAAAATAAAAGACAAATACAATTTAAAACATCTAAAAATCTTAACTCTTTCATGAGGAAAATTTTCAATTAAAATAATCTGGTGTGGACAAAAAAAATTCCACCTTTCAGTCCCTTTTCAGAGAATGCCTTCACATCAGATATCTGGTACAGAAGTCCTTCGTTCCACCAGTTCATCTCAGGAATGGGTTTACAGCGTGGGGCATGTACTATGAGTACTACTGCTCCAGCTAACATGCCAACCCAGCCGAGAAAAAACAAAACCAGCAAAGCCCAACGAATGCGAACCCACCTGTAGGAAATATGCAAATGTATATCAGAGAGACAGAATGTCAAATGTTTCATTTTAATGTCATAATCCTCATGCATGTTGCCTACCCAGCTGTGCCAGCAACTTTAATTAACTCATCTTTGGAGAGGCCAGTATACTTCGCTCCAGAGTTCTCTGGGACGGTGACCTTCACGCAGCCATTTTTTTGAGTTTCTCGGGTCATTAGCTGTTTTTTCCTGATCCATTTCCTTCAGTTCTACGTCCTTCATTTCTCTTTATTTACGGACAGCCTTTTATAAAATACTGAATTAAGACAGATTAAAAAGGATTAAAACAGCAAAAAAAAGTGAACAGATTCATTACATCTCAGGAAACATGGTTTATGGTAATATATACTGCAGTCAAAAGATTTTTTTTTTTTTTTTTAGTCTCTTCTGCTCACTGCATTTATTTGACCCAAAATATTATTTAAAATAACTGCTTTCTGTTTGAATATATTTTAAAATGTAATTTATTCCTGTGATCAAAGCTGAATTTTCAGCATCATTACTTCAGTCTTCAGTGTCACATGATCCTTCAGATATTATACTAATATGCTGATTTGCTGTTTAAGAAGCATTATTATTATTATTATTATTATCAATATTTAAAACAGTTGAGTACATTTTTTTCGGGATTCTTTGATGAATAGAAAGATCCAATCTGAAATAAAATAATAAAAATAAAATTATACACGACACCATTCAAACGCTTGGAGTCAGTATAACTTTTTTATGGCGAAAAAAATTATAGAAATTAATACTTTTATTTAGCAAGAGCGCTTTAAATAGATCAAAAGTGACGATAAAGACATTTATAATGTTACAAAAGATTTCTATTTCAGATAAATGCTGTTCTTCTGAACTTTTTTATTCATCAAAGAAACCTTAAAAAATCTACTCAGCTATTTTCAACATAATAATAATAATAATAATAATAGTTTTTTGAGCAGCAGATCAGAATATTAGAATGATTTCTGAAAGATCATATGACTGGAAAAATTATGCTCAAAATTTAGTTTTGAAATCACAGGAATAAATTACATTTCAAAATGTATTTAAATAGAAAACAGTTATTTTAAATAGTAAAAACATTTCAGGTTATCGACAACTTTTGACTGATAGATATATATATATATATATATATATTTAGCTCTAAAGTCAGACAGCTTAATGATATTATTAGAAGTTATTGTTGCCATAAAAATTTAATAATAAAGAGACAATAAAAACAATACAAAGCAGCAACTAAGAGTGACTGTAAACTAATGAAGGTTACAAAAACTGCTGTTGTCATAGTAGTAGTATTAACATTAATTATAGCTTGATATTAAAATGTCAACATATATAGAATAAAACTTTTAATTTTAACAATCAATAACTAATTCAAAAAACAAAAATATCTAAAGAATGCACAGTTAAATACCTGTACAGAGTTGAGGCGTCCTCTGTGTTGTTGGGCAGAACACAGTGCAGTTTGGTGGTCAGTTCACTTTTTATAAAGATGACTTCATCTGTTCCTGCCCCTAACAGCCAACATTCATACAGTACTGGGAGGAGTAATTTTTGAACATCCAGTGGTCAGTATGACAGAATTGTACTCAAAGCACCAAATGTGAACTGCTCCAATACAAGATACACAACTTTGTATGGTCCTGTCAAGCAGACAAAAACATGAACATGATGAATGGGACATGTGGCTTTGCATGGTTAAATGACATAGTGCTGTTATCACTTACTTTTTTTGTGAGCTATTTTGACATAATGGCTGTATGTTGAGTTATTTTTAGGGGACAATAAATATACACTGCTATACAAGCTGCACATTGACTACTCTAAAATATATCCAAGTTTCATTTCTATAGTATTGTCCCTTAAAAAGGTATACTAAAATGATTGCTGAAATGTGGGGGTTGTACTCACTTTTGTGAGATACTGTATATTTAGACAAAATTACCCTTGAAAAGCCCATTTGTAATTAATACAGTAACTGCAGAATAAGTACTAAAGGCAGTGCAAACCTATTCCCACAAGCACTTATTTTCAGTGCGCTGAACTCCCAAGATAGAACCAGACACAGAGCTGTTTTTTCTGTTACAGGAAGGTGTAACCAACACAACTGTAAAGCTCTCAAAACGATCTCAAAGACACATCTTCCCTGCATGCTATTCTTCTTCCCTCAGTATAAGATGAACAATACCAGCTGAGGGGAAGAGGAAGAGTCTGAGGAGCGTGGTTTGTTTTCTCGGCGCTCTACATGAGGTCCTGGGGTTCACAGATGCTCTACAGGGGTCTGGGTGGTCCTTCCTATGCCTGTCTGATCCTGCTCTCCAGAACCTCTTTCAAAGACATGAAAAAAATATGACAGACCACAACCAGATGGAACTGGTTTAATGTGTTTTTTTTCCAAGTGTGTTTATTGTTACTGTTGTAGACTTTGAGGTGTTAGTAGGATTGTGTTGTTTGAGATGTTGAATTGCATCTCATTCCAGTGCGGGTCACTAGTTTTTTTTTTTTTTTTTTTTTTTTTTTTTTTTAAATGTAAAGTACTGTAAGAACTGTGTGCACACTTGAATATGTTTTTGGAGACTATTGTGACCCTGGACCACAAAACCAGTCATAAGGGTACATTTTCTGAAATTGAGATCATTTGAAAGCTGAATAAATAAGCTTAATCTTAAAATAAGACAATATTTGGCTGTGATACAACTGTTTAAAAATCTGAAATATTAAATTGCCTTTAAAGTTGTCCAAATGAAGTTATTAGCAATGCATATTACTTATCAAAAATTATGTTTTTATATATTTACAGTAGGAAATTTACAAAATATCTTCATGGAACATGATCATTTTGACCCATATGTATAGTTGCCTTTGGCTACAAATATATCCATGCTACATAAGACTGGTTTTGTGGTCCAGGGTCACATTTTAGTTCCTCACAGAACTTTTCAGTGAACAGTTTATAAAAAACAACCATTTCCTTAGTGTGAAAAACATTTTAAAAATCTAAATGACCTTTTTCTACTAAACAGAATCTTTTGTGCATTGGAAAGGTTTCATGGAGGTAATGAACCATTGATATAAATAAACTTTTAACTGTTATTTTTATGAGTGTTGTATGAATTGCAATGCAATTTATTGTGAAAATCAGTTTTAAATATTTTATCTGATACATGTGTGTTGACTAAAAACAAGACTTTAAAACACTAAGTAAATAACATAAAAAAAAAAAAAAAACTTTTCCAAAATGTTCCATGTAGCTATTGCACCTACAAGACAAAGCATGTACTGTTTTGCACTGTAAATTATTGTTAAGAATAGGCATCTGGGTTTATATAATATGGCTGCATAACAATTATTTGGGGGGTATTAGGTATGAAAAACTGCAGTGTAAAAAAAATTGCTGATTTGTAAAAACCAGGTTAATGTTTATATACTTTGTTAGTCGGCTGATTAATGTGCAAAATGTAATTATGGGCTTTCATGTTGAGGACATACAGTGCCCTCTAGTGGCAATTTGTAAATTAAATGACCACCTAGAAACTTTCCACCATCTTTTTGTGGGAAACATAATAATTTATTTTCTGGCGCTGTCAAATCGATTAATCACGATTAATCACATCCAAAATAAAAGTTTACGTAATATATATGTGTGTACTGTGTATATTTATATGTATATATAAATACACGCACGCACATGCATCATGTATTTGAGAAATATTTACATGTATGTATATATTTATATATGAATACACATATATGTATATATTTAAAAATACATATTTGCATGTATATATAATATATGTATATATGCTCGCATATCATTTATATTATATATGTATATATAAATCAAACATTTTTTTTTCTTAATATGTCCAAAGTATGTAAGCATAAACTTTTATTATTTGTAATCATGATTAATCGTTTTGCAGGCCTAAATATATATGTGATATGACATATTTCTTAAATGCATGTATGTGTGTATATTTATAAATATACACAGAACACATACTATGTAAGCACAGACTTTAATTTTGGATGCGATTAATTGATTTGATAGCACTATTTTTTCATGATTCTTTAATGAATAAAACTTTAAAAAACAACATTTATTTATTTTTTTTTGGTAACAATGTATGTCTTTACCATCACTTTCGAGTGATTTAATTTTACTTGCTGAATAAAAAGTACACATTTCCTTCACTAAATAAACAAAATGAATATGTCTTACTCATCCCAACCATTTTTGTGTTAAATTTTGCCAGCATTGAAGATTTTTTGCATATTATATTGTACTTTATTTTTTATTTACGGTTTTTAAACACAAAGTCTTGTATTTGGCTCAAAAAACATTTTAGGTTAAAATGTTTCTCTTAGCTATGGTTTATAATTAGGCTTAGAAATTGTGGCCTGCAACAATAAAAAAGTAAAATAATTCAAAGGGGAACTTTTTTTTTGGATATACTATAAGCCAGTGCAATAAAGTAGACACAGTTTCACAAAAAACACAATATTTTCAGTAGCCATTTTATTTATTATCTTATCAGGCGCTTTAGATCTACATGTCTCTGTATGGCAATCAACAACTGTTCTACAACTGTGACACTTTAACAACTGGAGCTCTTTCACACAGCTTTACAGTTAGTGCTTCTAAAAGTATCTCTATTAGAGAATACAATTAAAACTATGAACTTTTTCACTCAAAAGACAAAGTCTAAACCTGTGCACAGTGTTGAAGCTGATCTGAGACATTAAGGAGTGTCTTTGAATGTGTGTCTAGCCAGGAAAAGCATAAGACAACAAAACAGCCTGTTTGGGCCCAAGCTCTAACTTCTCTACTGACACCTTAGTATCCACAGCTAGATTCTCTGTATCTGTGGAAACACGGACCACAGCTTCAGCCGGCAGGTCGCTATTGGTCAGTGTCATGGTAACGGAGTCACTTCCCCAGTTTAGGGCGACCACAAAACGTTCGCTCTGGTCCCAAAGGCGGAGAAATGCTAATGAAGTGGGTGAGCTGTAAAGGCTGATATAATCTCCGTGCAGAAGCGATCGCTCTTTTCCCCTCAGATCACTGAGTGTTTTAAAGAAGTCACGCACTGCGGTACGTTCCTCTTGTATGGTCTAAGTCAAAAGAATGAAAGAAAGAAACAAAGTGAAAGTGTTTTTAAAATGTGCAATTGCTAGAGTGATATATACAGCATGTGAAAAAGTTTTTATGAAAATGTACCTTTGCTGTTGAATTGTCATCTTCTGTTTGACTTTCCAAGTCCCACATTGCTTCAGGTTTCTCCTGAACAGGTGAAATATTGTCAGCTTATCAATTTATTTTAATTTGCATTTAAAGTTTATAAGACAGCACGCTCTACTCACCCCAGCTTTCAGTCCGACCTCATCTCCAGCGCTGAATACAGGTGTGCCCGGGAGGGTGAACAGCAGCATTTGATAGAGTCTTACAGGCACTGCTGGACTTCTGGAAGCCAGAGAACCCTGAGCCCGTCCACTCAGACTCCAGCCCAGACTCGTCTGCAGATGATCGGAGTAGAGTGTCTGTATCACCGCGGCCTGTCTTACGCCAGGTTCAAGTGGATCAAGCAGTCCTGTCAGGAGCAGGTCAACACTGGAGCGGTTCAGCAGATGAGAGACGTCATCCGTGATGAGACCGGTGACCGATCCCATTAGAGCTCTGAAAGTCACAAGAAAGATCTTTGTGAACTAACATCAAATTCTGTCTGTCTATAAAAGTCTAACATTTGTATTCACTAGACGCAATCAGTACCCCTATCTGGCCACCAGGTGTCTCTGTCCTAGTAAACAAATGTCCTCCTTACAAATTTCAATAATTACTACCACATACTGTACCTTTTTTTGGTTGCATCAGTTTTGTTGAATATGCCTTGAACAGACGGCCAGGCTTCTGTGTTCGCGATTTCATTCAGGTGAGATAAAAAGATCCCATCCACCCCCTTATTGAGCCAGTATATGCATGCTTCCTACAATAAAATCAGAGAATGGAACAAATTAATCTGCTTATATGACCAAACGTTGATTAATAAAATATTGTTATAATAATTACATCACTCATAATAGTAAAACAAATTTTAAGTGTCCATTCACACTATCATTAAAAAATTTGAGGTTGAAGAATTATAAAAAAAAAAAAAAAAAAAACAACTCTGATCAACAAGGTGTTTATTTGATGTAAAACACAGTAAAACAGTAATATTGTGAAATAATATTACAATATACAATAACTGTTTTTAATTTGAATATATTTTAAAATGTAATTTATTTCTGTGATGCAAAGTTGATTTTTTTGTAGTCTTTTTTAAAAATTACTTTAGTCTTGTGTCACATAATCCTTCAGAAATCATTTTAATATTTGATTTTGTGCTTAAACATTTATTGTTATCATTGATAATGAACGTGCTTGTAAAGCTTAATATTGCTGTGGAAACTGTGATACACTTAGCTGATCTTTTCACTTAGCTGACTGTGATACACTTAGCTGATTTAGCTGACAGTATGTGTCTGGAAATAGTTTTTTGTAACAGTTTAGAAGAAGGAGAAATGTAATGTTCCTTGCTGAAAATAAGTAATTTATTAAAATAAAAAAAAAGTCTTACTGAACCCAAAATATACTGGTATGCTAATGTCAGAAGTATTTTTTTCACTCTAATATGACGAGATACACCATCAGTCAAAAGTTTTTGAACAGTAAGACTTTCAATGACTTTCAAAGTCAATTCTGCTCACCACGCCTGCATTTATTTCATTCAAAGTTCAGCAAAAACAGTAAAATTCTGAAATACTTTAATACTTTCTGAAATAATTTACAATAACCGCTTTCTATTTGAATATATTTTAAGATGTAATTTATTCCTGTGATTTCAAAGCTAAATTTTCAGCATCATTACTCCAGCCTTCAGTGTCACATAATATGCTGATTTGCTGTTCAAGAAATATTTTATTATTATTATTATTATTATTATTATTATTATCAATATTTAAAACAGTTGAGAACTTTTTTTTTCAGGATTCTTGGATGAATAGAAAGATCCAAAGATCAGCATTTATCTGAAATAAAAATCTTCTGTAACATTATACACTATATATGCTTTTTGATCAAAAGACATTTATAATTTTACAAAAGATTTCTATTTCAGATAAATGCTGTTCTTCTGAGCTTTCTATTCATCAAACCTGAAAAATTCACTCAGCTATTTTTTTAACACTTTTGAACAGCAAATCTGAATATTAAAATGATTTCAGAAAGATCATGTGACTGGAGTAATGATGCTAAAAATTCAGCTTTGAAATCACAGGAATAAATTAAAGTTTTAAATATATTCAAATAGAAAACAGAGAAAAAATAGTAAAAATATTTCAAAATTTTACTGTTTTTGCTGTACGTTGGATCAAATAAATGCAGGCTTGGTCAGCAGAAGAGACTTCTTAAAAAAAAAAAAAAAAAAAAACCATTAAAAATCTTACTGTTCAAACACTTTCGACTGGTAGTGTATGTTCTTACATGGGCCCCTTTATACATCTCTAAATCTTTGTCTTTTCTCTCACTAACTGTCCGTCAATATATCAGCACTTACTTTGAGACGCTCAGCAACAGAAGCAGCATTGTTGAACCAGACTGAAGCTCCCTCATAATTGGGTGTTAGATCCAGCACTATGGAGATTCCTGAGAGGGAGAGAGGAAAACAAGTAGAAACGGTGAAAAAAAGGCAGAGGGGAAAGTCAACAAACCAGAAGGCTGTTAAATGATTTTTCTAGAGTTTATGTTTCCTGACAAAACCAAATGCCTAATGTTTGTCATGTATGAAGTGTTTATTCCAAGCCATATGGCTTTATTTTACTTGAAACCACAGGGATGTTCCTGCTAAACCAACACAACTTTGTTTGAGTTAGTGAATAATTTCCAAGCCAGTCCTCTGTTCTGTCACTAAAGTGGCGTAATGCATTTAATATGTGCCATAAATTGGCTTGTGGAGTTAATATTTTCTAGGATGTTTTGGTTTGTTTTGATGTATTTCAAATTATAAGTACAGAAATGGTTACAAGCAGAATTAAAAGAAGTAATGTCACATATTCACTATAAGAAAAAAGGCAGGAGGTCAGAGGTTAAAATGACAGCTCACTGCTATTTTAGACAGCCTTCCTCTAAAACAGAGCAACAGGAGCGTAATAATGAGGTCTATCCACTGACCTATTTCATGATTATTATTATTATTATTTTTTGAAAACCTTAAAAGGGTCCTATTATGCTTTTTCACTTTTTGAACTTTAGTCAGTGTGTGGTGTGTATGTCTTTGTCTTTGGGCATAAAAAAGATCTACAAAGTTACAAATCTCAAAGTCCACTCCAAAGGGAGTTTTTTCGTTTTTTAAAAAATCCCTTTTCAAGAACTACAACAAACGGCTCCTTTGGACTACAACGTTTGTTTTCTGCACGCAATGATGTCACAATGTGGTCCATTAGAATATCATTAAATTAAATCCCGCCCACGGAAATTAAAATTGTTGGAAGGGGGTGTAGGGATGAGGTAGAGGATTACCCTAACGATGCAGCATGGAGAGCCGCTTCAACGAACCGCAGCTTGGTGGGTATAAACACAAGCATTGATTCAGAGCAGTAACGCACCGCAGACGTGTGCAGTACAGGGGGTTGAAACACATGCAGTGTGGGTCTACTCTGGTTGCCGCGTCGGAGCCATAACGTGCCGCAGACGTGCGCAGTTTGTGGTAAGACATTTATTCATCATACAGTGTAGATAACATTAGCTTCACTTATAATGTGAGTGTTTTTTAAAATGCATAAACTTGCATTAAATTAAGCTAGGCCAATCAGTGATGATGTTCTTTGATAATGTTAGGCTGCTTTTAGCTTTATGCTGGAGCTGGTTTCGGGCAATGAAACTAAGTATGTAAATGATTAAATACATTAGCACGATAATATCATCTATTGGCGATCTCGCAGGCTGATGATAGGATCCAACACTGTACTGTAGTGTATTATTTACTCACCCTCCATGCATCCTAGGTGTATATTACTTCCTTCTTTCAGACAAATGCAATCAGAGTTATATTAAATTTTGCCTCACACGGCTCCGGGGGGCTAATAAAGGCCTCCTGTATCGAATCGATGCGTTTTTGTAAGAAAAATATCCATTTTTTTAACGTAAGAATCACTTTAATCTAACTTGCGCTAACAGTTGTACACGGAACTTGTTTCTCAGACAAGGGCCGTGGCAGTACTGAAATACTGTCTAAGCTGTTCGCCAATCGCAACGCAGTGGGAGAGCTAACCAATCACAACACATTTCATTTTTCAGAAGGTGGAACTAATTGAGTCATTTGTGCCAGGCTGGGAGAAATGTATTGTAATAATGTAAATCATGTTAAAAATAATGTGTTTTTTGAACCACCAAGCATGAAAGCATGTTCTAGTACACCCCCAAAACAAAATCAAGACTCTGTTAAAGTGCATAATAGGACCCCTTTAAAAAAAAACAGTGAGGTCACCTTTTCTATGTGCACGGTCCAACAGAGAACTCAACACCTCCTCAGAGCCAAATTCTGGGTTAATGGAAGTTAATTCCAATGTGCTGAGCTGGTTTTCTTGCACAGTGTGTATCGGACCCAAAACAAGGCCCTTCACCTTTATCTGGTTCAGATAGTCCAGCTTCTCCTCAACTCCTTCAAACAGAATGAAAGACAAAAGGGTTAAGAAGAAGAGGAAGTGAATGAGAGATCATGAAAGTTCAGGGTGGTCTGTTAATTATTAATCTGCTTTGATCGTTTAACCACAGTACAGTGCTATGCACACCTAAAGATAACAAGGTTTAAGGTCACTGTACTTGATAATCTCAATCTATAATGTAGATTGTCTACAGTATTTGTGAGTGCGAAAACTTGTGCAATATCATAATTACAAACCCAGCCAAAAGTTGTGGTAAGAGCAGAAATGTGATGAGGGGGAAAGAGTTTTGCGTAGATCAGCACAATACATGCTTTCTCACATGAGCGAGTCACAAGACAGTCAGTAGGTTTTGGCTTGGCTACATCATCAGTCTGATACTTTTCCTAGGATTTTCCAAATGTCATCATAGCAAAGAGCTAAAATACCTAAATAATCTACTTGATTTTTGTTGCGAACCTCTGGAAATTGTATCAAGTACATATAAAGTTGAGAGATGCTGGCAAGATGTTTTCCCATTTTTGTTTCAGGAAAAAATAAGCAATCACCTTTCAGTCCTTTTTCAGAGAAAGCATCCAGGTCAGATATCTGGTACAGAGGGCCTTCGTTCCACCAGTGCATCTCAGGAATGGGTTTACAGCGTGGGGCCTGTACTATGATTACTATTGCTCCAGCTAACATGCCAACCCAGCCGAGCCAGAACAAAACCAGCAAGACCCAACGAGTCCGAACCCACCTGCAAATATACAAATATATATTAGACAGACTATATATATATATATATATACATATATATATATATACACACACACACACACACACACATATATATATATATATATATAGATAGATAGATAGATAGATATCGTACCCGGGTGTCCCGGCGACTTTCATTAACTCCTCTTTGGAGAGGCCCGTAAATTTGACTTCTGTGTCCTCTGGCACTTTAACCTTTACGCAGCCGTTTTTTTCGGTGCCTGTCGGAGTTTCTCCAGTCATCGGCTGTTTTTCCTGATCCATTTCGTTCAGTTCAACTTCCTTCATGTCGTCGTCTTTATTCATGTTTGATGGTAGTTTCAGTGCTGTCTGTTAAACGGAGAACGATCTGAAGTCAGGACAAAATTCTACCTATCGGGCACATTTCGAATTAATTTAAAATCTATGAAAAACTACACACATTATTTAATTGTAAAACACATTGTTGAGAACAGTTCGCGATCCATTTCAGAGATACATCTATAACATTTTTAAAGCGTCTTAAATTAAATTAAAGCGTCTTAGAACTTTTTACAGAATTGCGTATTTATTTCGAAACACTATAGAATAATCTTAATGAATGAATGTATTAATAAGACAAACCTGTAAAAGGAAGAATCTTTCGTTTAAAATAGGATTCCCGCTGTCAGGCTCCACAGAGGCTGGATTTGCAGGTCAATCTGGTTTATATAGTGCCGACTCCACTTGCACCCGCCCATTCGCTAAGGAGGAACTCCAAAGGAACTTTGACACCGATAAGACTACTTGATAAACGTCTGCCACATCATCAAATAACGCGCGTTTTAATGCACTGAATTCACATAGGCAACTGCTCGAGAAGCTACGCTAAAATCACCACTGTAATACAGAGTTCCTAAAGAGTTTCCACCTTAAACGCTCCCCTTCCAAATTCCAAGCGCATCATTGAGCCTCAGTTCACTTGAGTGAACTGGAATTCATCCTGCAAACATGCCCATGAGAACCAATATACTGTCCTTAATGAAAAACATGAGTAAAGTGGATAAACTGTGCTTTCTCATAATAGTCAGGCAGTCTTGAGACTGTTCTTCCAGACTGTGTGCAAGTGCAAGACTGAATTGTCTTCTATCGCATTTACTGCACAAGCATGTCATAAAACATGTGGTTGAACAGTAACAAAACCATTAGCACACACAGGACGAATCATCTGATCAAGGTAGTGGCTGTTGATAAGAGACAGTTATAGTAAAGATCTACTGAAGTAATCAGTCCTTTATTTATTTTTTCTGTTTAGAGTCTTTTAAAAATACAGATAATCTAGATTGCGGTTTCATTTTTATATGTTAAAATACTTCCTTAAAAAAAACAACAGACCACAGCCACATACAAGCACATGATGGCGTGTATGAATGTACATGCAAACACAAACAAAGGTTTCATTTCCTCAATTTTTATTTCATTTTAGCAGCATTCTATTTACAGTTGTGGTTTGCTTGACCAACACTGTGCTATAAAGTTGATGCTTACATCTTTCTTAGCATTTATGCAGAGGCGAACAGTAGTGAAGTATTTCTACTCTGTTTTAAAAGTACTTTTCAAGTGTCTGAACTTTGTGTTTCTGTGTTAGTGTTTTTCTTCAGAAAATTTACTTCACAACATTACAAAGCATAATATTGTACTTTTTACTGCACACTGTAAAAAAAAAGTTGTTTTAACTTTAAGTGTTCGTTTAGTCAACATTAAATGTTAAGTTGTACTACAGAAAAACATGGATATTTGAGTTGCCTACACTGTAAAAAAAAAAAAAAAAACACAATTTGTTGAGTCAGCTTAAAATAATTTGCTACCCTGCTGCCTTAAAATTTTAAGTTCAGTCAACTAAAATAAGTTTAGTCAACTTGAAATGTTAAGTTGTACTAAGTAACAACTTAGATATTTGTGTTTGCTAAACCTAACAGATGGGTAAGTAACCCAGCTGCCTTAAAATTGTAAGTTGATTCAACTCAAATATCCAAGTTGTCACTTAGTATAATTTAACATTTCAAGTTGAATAAACTTTTTTTTGAGTTGACTGAACTTAAAATTTTAAGGCAGCACGTTACAAATTATTTTAAGTTATCTCAACAAATTGTTTTTTACAGTGGAGACTTAAATTTTTATGGCAGCACGAACACTTTTTTTAAGCTGAAACAATTTTTTTTTTACAGTGCACTACATTTCCTCAGTTTCATTTCAGCAGCATTCTATTTACAGTTGTGGTTTGCTTGACCAACACTGTGCTATAAAGTTGATGCTTACATCTTTCTTAGCATTTATGCAGAGGCGAACAGTAGTGAAGTATTTCTACTCTGTTTTAAAAGTACTTTTCAAGTGTCTGAACTTTGTGTTTCTGTGTTAGTGTTTTTCTTCAGAAAATTTACTTCACAACATTACAAAGCATAATATTGTACTTTTTACTGCACACTGTAAAAAAAAAGTTGTTTTAACTTTAAGTGTTCGTTTAGTCAACATTAAATGTTAAGTTGTACTACAGAAAAACATGGATATTTGAGTTGCCTACACTGTAAAAAATAAAAAAAAACACAATTTGTTCAGTCAGCTTAAAATAATTTGCTACCCTGCTGCCTTAAAATTTTAAGTTCAGTCAACTAAAATAAGTTTAGTCAACTTGAAATGTTAAGTTGTACTAAGTCACAACTTAGATATTTGTGTTTGCTAAACCTAACAGATGGGTAAGTAACCCAGCTGCCTTAAAATTGTAAGTTGATTCAACTCAAATATCCAAGTTGTCACTTAGTATAATTTAACATTTCAAGTTGAATAAACTTTTTTTTGAGTTGACTGAACTTAAAATTTTAAGGCAGCACGTTACAAATTATTTTAAGTTGTCTCAACAAATAGTTTTTTACAGTGGAGACTTAAATTGTTATGGCAGCACGAACACTTTTTTTAAGCTGAAACAATTTTTTTTTTTACAGTGCACTACATTTCTGCAATAGATTAAATATTTAATAATTACATTAGAAATCTAGTACTTCCTTACTTTTACTCAAGTAAAAGTAATTCAAAGATTTACTCAAGTACAACAAAGTACTAAATTTTTAATGTTTTTAAGTATTAAAGGTAAAAAAAAAAGTGCAGTAAAAAGTATGACATGCCTTGGAATGTAGTGAAGCAACAAATTACAAATTACAACACTGTGATAAAAAACAGATTCTTTTTTAATTTACTTGAGTAAAGTAAAAAATACTTCACTACTGTCCACCTCTGCATTTATGTGATTGTTGTCAACACTTTTCTTAATGCCTCAGTTCAGAAATTAAACACCCCTGACAAAGACATGTTGTTTTTCGTTGTGGTCTCTCCCACAGTAATGTTCACTTTTCCTCTCAGCCTACCAAGAGAACAATGTGTGAGTGTTTTTCCCATGTGACAGAACAGTATGTTGGCCCCCTCTGCCTCACAGTGAGGAGAATTTCAAACAGTCCCGGGGCAGCAGGGTTACAGGGATTACCAATAATTCTCTCTACTGGGAAAACTGTCCTCATCAAGCCCTGCTTTAAGGCATCCTGTGTCTTCTAGCTAACCAGTCTGAGATGTTTTTAAAAGAAGTTTCTTATGTTTACTAAGGCTGCATTTATTTTGATCATAAATACAGTGCAAATAACAATATTGACAAATATTATTAAAAATTAAAATAACTGTTTTTAAGTATATCTTAAAAAGTATTTATTCCTGTGATAGCATCACAACACCCTTCAGATATCTTCCTAACAGCTGAACGTATACAGTTATTTTTCAGTTAAAAACAGTTCTGGTGCTTAATATTTTTGTGAAAACTATGATTTTTTTTTTTTCAGGATTCTGATGAATAGAAAGTTTAAAAGAACAGCATTTATTTGATATAGATTTTTTTTTTATAACATTATAAAGGTCTTTATTGTCATTTTTGATCACATTAATGTGTCCTTGCCAAATAAATATTAGTAGTGTTAATATTTTACAATTTATTTTCTTTTACAGTTTATTTTCTATGCATTAAAAAGAAAAAAAGTTGGCATTGCATGCAAACTGTTTAAACATTTCTGACCATTATTAAGTATCATATTTGAAAGTGGGCGTTTGTATTATAGTGCTCTCTAGTGGGGATTGAGTTGAAGCTCACATTTTAAGTCTTCATAGTTGGACTCATTATTCAACTTAATCAAAAAAAAAATATTTTCAAAATGTAAAAAGACAAAAATATCAATTTTAAGACAGTGCATTTAGTTCTTTTGCAGGTGAGCCGGGGTGAATGCTAAAGGCAAGAGGTCTCTGAGACTGGTCTTCCTATAGGTCCCATCAGGCTTAGTGAGGTAAACATCCCATTCTGTGCCAAACTAACACAGGGTTGGAGAAAAAAATAAGCAAGTGTGAGAGAGGGTTTAAAAAAACAGAGACAAAGGAAAAGATGTTCAAAACTAATGACTTACATACACTGCCAGTCAAAAGTTTTTGAACAGTAAGATTTTTAATGTTTTTCACAGTCTCTTCTGCTCACCAAGCCTGCATTTAATTGATCCAAAGTACAGAAAACAAACAGTAAAATTCTAAAATATTTTTACTATTTACTATATAAAAATTTCTATTTTAATTTTTTTTTTTTTTTAAAAATCACAGCATAATTCTCCAGTCTCCAGTGTCACATTATCCTTCAGAAATCACTCTGATATGCTGATTTTCTGTTCAAGAAACATTTTTAATTATTATTATAGAAATGAATACTTTTATTTAGCAAGGATGCTTTAAATTGATCAAAAGTGATAAAGACATTTATAATGTTTACAAAAGATTTCTATTTCAGATAAATGCTTTCTGTTCATCAAAGAAACCTGAAAATATTCTACTTGGCTGTTTTCAACATAATAATAATAAATGTTTTTTGAGCAGAAAATCAGAATATTAGAATGATTTCTGAAGGATTATGCGACTGGAGTAATGATGCTAAAAATTCAGCTTTATAATCACATGAATAAATTACATTTCATAATATACTTAAATGGAAAGCAGATATTTAAAAAATTAAAATTATTTCAAAATGTTACTGTTTTTGCTGTACTTTGGATCAAATAAATGGAGACTTGGTGAGACTTCTTTAAAAACCATTAATAATCTTACTGTTCAAAAACGTTTGACTAGTGCATATGATAAAAAACGAGTGTAGCCATACCTCCATTAACACCTGTCGACAAGCACCGCATGGTCCCACAAAACTATCTTTGATATCACTGTTGGGGAGATGAAAAGGATGCTTTAACATACTAAATATGTTTTCTGTTCAGTAAATCAGCTTGTACTCAGAATTTATGATATACCATGTGACAGCTATGGCTGTAAATCTTCGGTAGCCTTCTGCGACGGCCCTCTGTATGGCAGTTCTCTCCGCACATACAGTAAGGCCATAGGAGGCATTCTCAACATTACAGCCTAAAAAACACATAATGTTAGTCAACACTCTGACAGCATAAAATGATAAAAGCTGACTATATGGCAGATAAAATGCTGTGGAATCATGTTGCTTCAATCAAAGAAAATGAAATAAACAGGTGCATCAACCTACCAGTAATAATGGCGCCCCCTGTCGTCAAAATAGCAGCGCCGACTGGAAACCCACTGTACGGACAGTAAGCCATTTCCCGTGCCTGCAAGCATTTTGCCACTAGTTCCGCAACTTAACCACAACAGTTAACCCCGTTCAGGACAAAACCACAAAAGAACAAAAAAACAGCGTTTCAATACACAGCCACTGGCACGCTGTTGTATTTACAGAAATGCATCTTATACCAAAAAACTATAAGGTTACGTTTATGTATTAAGTAATATACACAACCCAACAGGCCTGCTTTGCTATTTCCTTTCCTAAAAGTAACTGCTGCACTGCGTCAAGCTCAAGTAGTTAACCTGCACACGCCAAACATATCAACGAGCTAACTCAAACATCAAATGCAAAGCCGCGTTGAGTGTTTGTTTCACGTGTGTTGGATTAAATGTGTACCTACCAGCCATAACTAACCGTCTTGTTACGCTGGACTAGATATAGTCCTTTTGACGGCGTATTTGCAAAATACAATGCCGTTTTGTGAACAATTGTTGTTGTTGCCTCGACAAGAATATTGACATTTCTGGGACGGGTGCTGTGACAGGACAACTGACCTCGCACAAGTGTTGTGGGCGGGGCAAACGATCCTAACAACCTATTATAGACCTCCTTGCTAACAACCCTCTTATTAATTATTCAATATACATGGGGAAAAAGTTTTTGCTTTTGAATAATTTAGCACTTTCTGTTATTGGTGTATTGATATATTCACAATAAAATATATATTGCTTGATCACTCACAAATCTCAAGAAATATTGGATTAATAAATATTTATGATGAATATATAAAGGTGCGTATTGTACCGTGCATTTATCTTCAGTGGTTAAAAACTCTTTATGAAGTAAAACTTTATTGATGAGACAACCATTAGAAACAACGATTACAAGTCTGCAGCTAAATTTTAACATATACCGTTCTGTTGGTGAAGAAAGCAATACGTGTCAAAATGATATACAAACCAAAAAGAGACAATATGAACACACAGAGAAAGCTTAGATTGTTAATCCAAAATGCAAACAGATACAGGGCTTTATGACAATGGTCTCCAGAACTGGTGGGAACATAGTTGGGAGGATATATGGAGTAAATCCAGTAGGTACCTGAAAGAACAACATGAGACCACTGATTTTAGTTTCACTATTATTTATATATAAATAAATGAATCATTCCATGAAATCTGTGCCTTTTGTGCTCCCAAGGAATCAAGCATAAGATTTACTATAACAACAAATAAATGTGCAATTTAAAAACATAATACTATGTACAGTATGCTTTCATTAAAATTACGTTAAAAAATAAAAGTCAATTCATTATTATTTAAAATCATTTAAATAGCATTTATGCTGGTAAGGGTAAGTTTTTTAGCCTGTCCCTTACCCTGAGTTTTAATTTGCAAAATGAAGACAAAATAATATAAAAATCACATTTGCATATTGTTGCACATTGCATATTGTAAGCAGTGTTTCTGGAATAAGTATGCTTTTTTTTTTTTTTTTTTTTTTTTTTTTTATAAAATATAAATTATTTTATTAGTGTCCCCTGATTTCATGTCAGCCCTGTTACTCTCATCAAAAACCCTTGTAAAAGAATGTACATTCAAGTGACATCACTTCTAGGAGGTTACATCATCTCTCAACCAGGATTTCAACACTTAAAACATAAACATCATGCAAAGTCAATCCTGTTACTATTTTTAAAATACAAATTTAAACAATTATTTCTTACATTAAATATAATCACTATCAACAAGTAAAATCCTTTCAAAGTGTACATTATGTGCTTTTGTGAATGTGACTATTAGTTAGCAATTAGCAATTTTGGTTGAAATCGTCAAACCTGTTACTGTCAACTTTTTACTTTTTAGAGTAACAGGTTATGACATTGATTAGGTTTGACCCTGTTTTTAAAGATTGTCTGTGTAATTCAAACATATATTTGGTATATTATTGAGCTAATGCCTATATTATTCAGTGGCATATGAGTTCTAATTAAACTATAGTTTCTAGTAATGCTTGAGTCGGTAACAGGGTTGACAAAAATACCAAACATGACGTAGAAAAATAGTCATAAACTAATAAATTAGATTAGCCTGAGATGGCACAATACAACAATACAGTGTAGTCATTTTAAGGTTCTTCATTTCATGGATATTTAAAAAACATTGATTAAACATTTTATTTTTCAATTTTTCCAAGTGGAAAAGGCTCTGATTTTGTGGAATGACCCAAACATTAATAAAAAAAAAAACATGTTGTGCTGACACTTGACTCATAATAACTTGTAATGTAACATCTCTTTCTCTCACCAGCAAAGAACCAGCACACAATGAATAGGTAGAGCATAAAGCTGAAGGCACTGCAGAAGCGAGCCAGCAAACAGTCATCCAAAGTGTTCTTCAGGTACAGGATCAACAGTGAAAGCAGACCAGTTGCTCCAATCACAGTCATGTAGATGGGGAGGTTCGGTTGAACAGGGCACTCATGAAAATGGATCGTTCCTAGAAACATTTATCCAAACAGCAATATGACAGTGTAAAAATCAGGCTTCCAAGCTTCTTTTTGTTGATAACTGACATACACTTCTTAGTTAAAAGCAAGCATTAAACAAAAACTGCTATTTACCTAATCCAGTAGATGTTATTAAAATCATCCAACCAATCATGTTAATCATCACTGAAAAAAGAAGAAGAAGATTTTTTTTTATTGTAGTTAATTAGTTATAGCGGGAAAGCATCATTTCAAAGCTTGATATTCTTACCAATGAAAGATTTTCTGGCAGCTGTCTCAGTAGTCTCCATCTTTAACGATTTCTTAAACAGTCCATAGAAATGTGAATTCTTTCTTGTTAATTGGCCTCATAGACTTTCAGATATGAGGAGGGCCCCCAAAATTAGCTTATGAAGATGTGAATAGGATACTCTGGTTAAACCGGACAGAGCTGCTCTGAGTCGACCAGTATGTTTTCACAGTTCTGTGGTTGTTAGACTCAGCCAGTAGCTTTGAAACACTTCCTTTGGTGAAATGTTGAGAAACTGTTTTTGCAAATCCAAACTGAAACATAACAGCCGCTTTTTTGCCTCTCTCTATATTTTTTTAAAATAAAAATCTTCATTTAACAAAGTCTGAATAGAATGACCATTATAGGTGACAGTATACATTTTTATTTACATAGATATTTTTTAAGTTAAGCTGAACATTACCTTCTAGTCTAGGCCTTGATTTTGAACTGGATATAAATATATCATGTCAAAACAGTTCACCCTAAAGAGGTGCTTTTCCATAGCGCTATACTGGTAGAAAATAGGATATGTAATGTCAAGGTTATAGATTTGATTCTTAGGAAACATATTGATCAAATGTATGATTACAATAATAAGCACCTGCTAAATATTAAATCGTAATACATTAAAAAACATATTATGCTTGTTGCTGAGAGTTTAAAGCAAATTGTCTTTGACAAGTATGTTTTATACAGATATGAAGCACTAAAAATCCAGGACAAAGCAAAAGGACAGCCAGACAGCCGTAACAGACTGTATTCAACCAGAATGCAAAGAGGTACAGAGTTTTGTTGCAGTAGTTCTGTTGATCAGTTGGGTCATAACTGGGAGGATGTACAGAATATATCCAGACACTCCCTGTAATACACAAACAAACATTTTAGTTGAGTTAAATATTCCTTTGACATCTGTTAAATGTTTTTGTCAGCAAAAGTCTGCTGGACTTTTGTGAAAACTATAGATTGTACTTCTGCATTTTTGTATTCCTAGTTCACATATTCTTTGCGTTGCACCAAGTGCATTATGGGTGTTGAAGTTTTCCTACTTTTTTATTTTGCCACAGCCCTGTTTCTCTGTTTTTTCTAGTAATGTAGAACCAATAAGAAAGTGTTTCTACTGCATAGACAGACCACTTTTATTAAACCCCCAATTTTGACTTTACAGCCCAAATTCTTCAGCCTGTCTCAACATCTTTATTTTTTTTTATCTGTAGAGAAAGTTTAACCTTTTTTGCATGCATTTCTCCATTATTCCTTCTATAAAATACCATCACCCTCTTTTGTAACTCCTGTTTGACAAATTCACTCACCTGTGATGAACCAGCAGACAACAAATAGGTAGAGGATGAAGCTGATAGAGATGATCAGCATAGACAGCAGCAGCAGCTCCAGGGTGTCTTTTGCACATGTACCACACAATAAGCCCAGGCTCACTAACAGAACGAGCAAAACAAATACACCAAATACTATAAGGTAGACTGGGATGTAGGGCTGGACAGGACAGTCTCTTAGAAAGTAGGCCCCTAAAAAATAAAAAAATAATACAAAAATGCATGATGCTACTGGGGTGTAAAGTCTTTAAATCGGTGCTCTTTGGTCACGGGAATCTTTACATATCTTCAAAAAAACTCATCAAACCAAGGCACTCGAAAATCTTCTTAGTAGAAAAAAGAAAAAAAAAAAATTCTACTAAGAAGATTTTCGAGTGCCTTGGTTTGATGAGTTTTTTTATGTGAATGTTTTTGTCAGTATTATACTGGAATATGTTATTAAATCCACATTGTTTGTTTACAAAGACAATGTTTCACAGACAACAGTGAATAATGAGGTAAAAATGCATGATTTACCAATTACAATGGCAGCAATTATAACCCCCAGTACAACAACAGCCAGTATCACTGAAAAAATAACAGATTCCTCAGATAAGAATTTTTTACATGCGAATTTTCCAAGTATAAACGTTTGGACATCATATAGGCTATATTAGTTTAACATACATTAAAACATGCAACATATTCTTAACATGGTTGTTAGTACAGTTCTTACCAAACAGTAATGTCAAAAACGATGATCGCTTTGAATCGTCCATTCTCAGAACTTTAAGTTAAAAAAATAAAAATAAAAAATAACAATAAGATGTCATTAGACATTAAATAAAGTAGACTGTTAAAATTGAATACATGGACCTAAGGCTAATACGTTTTACGTATTTGATCATTAAAAGTCTTTCACCTCACCTTAAATGCTGAGAAAAGTTTCCTCTTGCGTTGTGTAGAGCTCCCTTCACCTCATAACTTTATGAAGGAAATGGTGAAATTCTTCTCTTATCTGTCTTATTGACAGTTGTTAGAATTTCCAGTATTTCTTAACTGAAAATAAAACTCTTGAGTCACGTAATGTTATGTTACAGCACTGCGCAACACGTTACCGCCGTGAGCCACACTTTTACACTCCGAAGCGATCATATTAAAGGGGAATGAAACGTTTCATTACCGATTAACTAAAACCAAAACCATCAGTGAGATCAATGTAACAGGATCTTTACAATTTACGCATCTTTAAAATATTTTCTAAAACCACCAATAGAAATAACAACCTTTCAAAAGTTTAGTTTTTTTTAAAGAAATTGTAATTATTAAAAAATAGCCTAAGAGTAAAGACATTTACAACGTTCCAAAAGATTTCTATTTCAAATAAAGAATTTTCTTTAGAACATTCTATCTATTAAAAAATAATCAGCATGTTAGAATCAGAACCGTTTTAATGTAACACTGAAGACTGGATTTAATGGCTTTAAAAATAAAGATTCGCCATTACGTTAATAAATTACTTAAAAAAAAATTAAAGTTATTAAAAAAAACGTTATTTTGAATTGTAATAGTATTTCACAGTATTACTGCTTGAACTGTATTGGTCAAATAAATGCAACCTTGTTTTACATTTCTTAATGGCCCCACTTTTAAAAGGAAGTGAAAGTCTTCTGCTTTTCCAACTTGCGCAAACATTTTTTGCAAGTCTATTCTTTTGCTTTCTCCTCACTATTTATAAGAAATAGCATTATTAGCTGGAATCACAGATCTACCTCTTGCATATAGCACAATATTGTCTTATATGACCCTTACTCAACTTCATCTTAAACAATCACACATATTTAAATTAATGTTGGTTACTCACCTGTCACCTGTTATCTATTTTAGCACTACGTTGTATAGCATTTTTTCTTTTGACTGTGGTTTTATTTTCTCCCCTTTAATACTGAAACATAATATGTAGCAAAATGTAACCGTTTATCCGTGTATATGGAGGCTGTCATGTCACTGCCTCAACGCCAGAGGTCACCGTATCCTTGTATTCCGAACTGTTTCTTTTTACATCACTAAGTTCACTTGTTATTAATTTCCTGCCTGGTCAATTGTTTAAAAAGCTGGTCGAGTAGCTTTGGTTTGTAATGCAGTTCTGTGCAATTATGTCCAATGTTTTTGGTTTAATAATGTCTACTAATTGCAGCCAAGTAAGTGACTCCATTCTTAAAAGCAAATAAAGCTCGGCACATGGTTCCTGCACAAATTTTTCTTATCCTCTATATAGGGAAATAACGAGAAGAACAGAGAAGTGCAGTAAATGGTATAACTGTTTGCCAGTGTGTTCATAATTAAAATGATACATTAAAATAATATGGTAAGAATAATTTGCAATATCAAGCAGAAAAATGAGCTGTTTTATACAGCTAAAAATATCTGGACATGGATGAGACCGGAAGCCAGACCCATAAAATTTACAAATGCCTGTGCCCAATCTTTTTTAATATTTCTCAGAAACAATACAAACAGTAATATAACCATCAAAAATAATAGACACTGACAAGTAAATTACAATGAAAATAAAAGAAAAAAGGGGGTGTTTAATACATTACAAACTGACTTTTAAACCCATTAAAGATAGGAAAAGAATTACTCACAGATAAAGTTTTTAAAGCTTTTTTTGTTCTTAGACAACTGGATTAGTGAAAGGTATTGCTCAAATAAAAGAGAGGTCTGTGAATGTGAATATTCAGCAAACCCGAGTACTACGTCCTTCCAGAATAGCACACATTCATTATAAATTGTACTCCTGATGAATCCTAACTGGAAGAATAACAATATCCTGCTGAATTAATGAGCGGACTGTCTGATTATTATTTTTGCAAGGACACGCAAAATGCTGCGCCCACTCTTACGGGAAGACAAAGGTAGCAGCTAATGAACTGCCCATTAGGTTTTTTTAACCACTCTGTCCCTCCTCTGAAAATTCAGTTTCAAAACAAATGTTAAGGTACTATTAATAAGATTTAATTTTCATTTTAAGCAAAAAAGTAAAATAATAATAATAATAACAAGACAACAACATTATTTCTATTTACTATCAATGTTTAAAATACTACCCAAACCAAATTATTTTAAAGACAATTAAACATTAGTTTTAAACACAGTATTTATACATAAAGCTCAAATGAATTTATTAAAAAAAAAAAAAAAAAAAAAATAAAAAACCCTGTCATCAAGATCCATTAATATGGTCCACAGAGTTTTTGCTAACCCTCTTTTATTCCACAAATGCAAGCACAGATACAAAAACAGCACCCAACCAACAGTGCCAGACCTAACAGAATGTATCCCAGTGTAGTGGTCCAGAATGCAAACAGGTAGAGGGTCTTATTGCAGTAGAGCTCTCCGGCCACGGTTTCATTGTAGTTAGGTTGATAAATAGAGTAAATCCACACACTGCCTATAATTAAAAAATAAAATAAATGAAACAAATTTATTTCAGAAACAGAATTTACTTTAGGTTATCATTTGCAGATATTGCTATCACCAATTATGTTACTTTTCTGTTTAATCTGTCAGAATTTAAGATGATCATTTAACGAAATTTGCGGAATTTCTGTTTTGATTTTGTTACATTCCTGTTTATTACTGTGAAGCTGTTTTGAAACAATCTGTATTATAGAAAGTGCTATGTAAATACAAATCACTTGACTATTTTTACAATAATGTCTTCAAAAAACATCCATTCACATTTAATTCATATTATATTTTTTAATTAATAAAAATATTAATATTCATTTTTGTTTATTTTTAAAGACTGCTGTTTAAAAAATGTAATGTAAACATTTAAATAGCATATTTTTATTGTTTTAAATAAACAAAATCTCTCTCTCTCTCTCTCTCTCTCTCTCTCTCTCTCTCTATTTTTCACCCTTAAATTCAAATTCTAAAGTTCAAAATGAAATCTGTAATATGTTGATATTCTAGTTCCACATTAAATAGACATTGAAGCTATTTTACAGAACAACATGGTCATATACACATCCAAATTTCAGGCAGACTTACACAAAAACATGTTGACAGCGTCTTTTCCATTCACAACTTAGAATTCTCAGCATTCCAAAATGAAAATCTGCTGTTTGTCTTTGTAACATTAACCAAACAATGCACTGAATAGCACATTAAAGAGGTCATCGGATGCCCATTTTCCACAAGTTGATATGATTCTTTAGGGTCTTAATGGAAAGTCTGTAATATACTTTGATTAAAAATTCTCAATGGTTTTGTAAAACAACACCCTTTTTACCTTGTCAAAAGGAGCTCTGCAAAAATAATCTCATTCTAAGGGGTTGTTCCTTTAAATGCAAATGAGCTCTGCTCGCCCCGCCCCTCTTTTCTCTCTGTGGAAAGACGTTCTTGTTTACATTAGCCGCATTTAGCCACGTTTAGCCGCTAAACTTCCTAACTACCACGTTATAAGGAAAGGTGATCGCAAAGATTCATAAAAAAATGCTTATACACACTTCTGGTGTAAGTGAAGCTGGATCACGAATGATTCGCGCGAACATAGACTGATATATGTAGATCGGGAGGTGCATTCCCTTCACAAACAAACATAATCTACTGCATGTTCAGCGGCTCAGATGTCGGGAGTAAATGATGACGACTATGTTCATTATTACATCCAGCAACACAACACCTCAATCGCTCAATCGGAGATATCCTTGTCTAACTTACATCCCTGCTTCGGCATCGAAACAAGGAAAGTTACTGGACTGTGACAGCTGATCTGAGGTAAGAGCTCATGTCAATCAACTATCGTGGGAGCGGCCTCTGTGGGTGTGATGCCCCCCTTTAAATGATCGCATCCTTGTACATACACCAGTGTATCTTACCACAAATCATCCAGCAGAACAAGAAGATAGAAACAAGGGAATTCCACACATTGCAGGTTCGGCTGAGTGTAGTCTGACCTCCTTCCTCCGTCTCCTTGGCACAGGGCAGACAAGACAGCAAGGCCAGAAATACACTAAATATGCCACATACCAGCACATACACTGGGATATAGTGCTGCTGGGGACAGTCGTGCAGATACACTGCACCTGTGATGGTAGTCAACATAAAAACAGTTTAAATAATGGAAGATAAAAGCAAAAGAATAACTACAGTACATACATTAACTGTAACGCACCTATTGCAATCTGAGCAATGGGAAGAGCCAGAAATAGCAGTTTTGTGATAACTGAAATACAAATCAGTTAAAAAGTAACTTGAGTCAATATACTTTGTTCATTAAGTACAAAAGTAACAATGGTTATGATGAAAAACTCCCATACCAAGGCAAGGTATACTAGTTATTGGAGGAGATTTCATGTAAGTCCACATTTGCTTTGGATCCATGGTGCCTATGCGAAGCATACAACATTATACAAACCAGGGAAATGCATGACTTGATTCAAAAAGTTTTTTTGTTTTGTTTTTAAATATTAAACACTATTACTGAGTGTATGAATTAACGCTCTGAGAGAGTAAATAGTATAGTAGTTAAATAGTAGTTAAATAGTAAAACTTCATCGTAAATAAAAGATTGAAGTAAGTCCAAAATCATTATAACCACTAGCAGCTTTGTAACGCTAAACTATTAATCAGTGTACCTATGTAACTTCAATAAAAACTGATTTTGTAACCGCACTGGATTCTGCTGACTATGTTAATCTGTGAATACAATACTCTTACAGATATATCAGAATAAAATTGCCTTCCCATTTGTTAATCTGCACAAACATGCTTACCTGTAGTTTTGGTCCTGGAAAGTCTTTGCACAGGACTTTTTGCAGGATCAGATACAGCCTGAAATGATTCTTCATAGGTTGTGTGCTCACTGTTTTAGATGGTTGCGCCACCTCATGACTGTAGTATTTCAAGATAAACCTGTTCTTGCTGTGTACAAAGAATGTCACAAACATGCATTTTGCTGTAATGAATTTAATAGGCTACAGTTATTATCCTTCAGAACAAAATCCCCTATATATACATTCATGAACTCCTAGGAAGACACAGTGGGGGGAAAAAAATCCCTGTTTAGGTCTGACAGGTGCTTATTAGCGCTTTATACTTTAAGATGTCAGTTTCACATAAATGCTAAATCATAAACATCTTAAAGACATTTTCTAAACGTCTATTTGACATCTGATAGGAAACGTCTTATAGACGTATTGCAGATGAGCAAACACTCTAAAAAATACACTTGCAGAAAAGCAAACGTCAAATAGACATCTCTGTGATGTACGTGTGTTATCAGGGTTAGTAGGTTTGTTTTGTTCAAGTAAATAAAATCTAGATGATCCAAATTCTTGAGGTTTTTTGTACACAAGCAGATAAGACACAGATAATACAGTCATTTTCATATTTAGCATTTTGCAGTTACAACATCTATCAATGTAATAACAAATTAATTTGAGAAGCAAAAATATTTTAAATAATGTTTTAAAAAAAGCAGACAATTTTTAAATTTAGTTGAGTTTTTCACACAAAACCATCAAGGACTATTATTAAGATGCATGAAGATGGCCCACAGAATGAGACAAAACAAGCATAATAATGCTTTACTAATGATCATAGCAAGTTTGCTTTTTAGTTAATTTTTTGCTAATCCAGAAGTACAAGATACAAAACAAATGTTAAATAAAATACAGATACTAGAAAATCTCTATTTAAACGAATTATGATAAATTATAAAATATCCCACACACAATAAGAAAAATATTGTCCTGTGTCTAGAATTCAAAATAAGAAAAATCTATTCAAAAGATAGTTCACCCAAAAATGAAAATTCTATCATTAATTACTCACCTTGATGTTGTTCTAAACCCGTAAGACTTTCATTCATCTTCGGAACACAAATTAAGAAATTATTGATTAAATCTTAGAGTTTTCTGACCCTGCATAGATAGCAATGCAACTGAAATGTTCCCAGGCCTAGAAACGTAGTAAGGACATTATTACAAAGCAGCCGTGGCCTAATGGCTAGGGAGTCGGGCTTGTAACTAAAGGGTTGTGGGTTCGAGTCCCAGGTCTGGCAGGGATTGAAGGTGCTCTCTCCACCCTCAATACCTTGACTGAGGTGAGTCCCTTGAGCAAGGCACCAATCCCCCAACTGCTCCCTGGGTGCTGCAGCAGTAGCAATATGGCTGCTCACTGCTCTGGGTGTGTGTTCACAGTGTGTGTGCATGTTTGTTCACTGTTCACTACTCACTACTCTGTGTGTGCACTTGGATGGGTTAAATGCAGAGCACAAATTCTGAGTATGGATCACCATACTTGGCCACACGTCATGTCCTTTCCTTTCCTAAAATAAGGAACTAAAATAGTCCATTAGAGGTTCAACCGTAATTTTACGAAGCTACACACAAAGAAAACAAACAAACAAAAAAACGACTTCATTAAACAATTCTCCTCCAAATCACGTCTTCTGCCATTACCTCTGCACGTAAAGGACGTATGCGTGTGGTGCTGCTGTAAAAATACTTTCGATAATGGCGTATACGTGATTTGGAGGAGAAAAGAAAGTAGTTATTTTTGCTTTCTTTGTGCACAAAAAGTATTCTCATAGCTTCATAAAATTGCTGTTGAACCACTGACGTCACATGGACACTGTTTTACAGATGTGCTTACTATGTTTCTGGGTCTGAGAACATTTCAGTTGCATTGCTGTCTATGCAGAGTCAGAAAGCTCTCGGATTTCATAAAGAATATCTTAACTTGTGTTCTGAAGATGGACGAAAGTCTTACAGGTTTGGAACGACATGAGGGTGAGTAAATAATAACACAATTTTCATTTTTGGGTGAACTTTGCCTTTAAATGTCATACTTAAAATGTCACATCAATTACAATGAAAATCTGCTGTTTTCTTGGCATGTACCATGATAAAGGATTAATCAAACAATGTACAGAAGCTGTCAGAGACCTATAACACACTAAATGACATCTTCCTCCCACATACACCATTGTGTTATCACTGATCACCCAGCAGAACAAGAAGGCAGAAACCAGAGCATTCCACACAGCACAGATACGGCTAATGTCTTCCCTCCTTTGCAGTGGTGTAGTCTGGGCCAACGCAAGTATGCCGTATACTTACCTTTTGCTAAGGGCTGTTTGATTACCACTTCTAAGGATCAATTTTTGCATATAGCCTTGATATACCCACTTGTTTTGTTGCTTCTCAAGTCCGTAATCTGCGTTCAATGCTGCTCAAAAACACCAAACACTGAGAGAAACCAGTAATGACCGCAGTTCTCTGCTGGCTTTCCTTCGCTTTTAAATAGCTTGTAAAAGCACCGTGCACATTTTACTTTCACTTTCAAATTAGCGGCAATTCGGCGTCAAGCAGTTGTTCGTTTTTAGCTTGTTTGAATTTTCCCTCTTTTCCTTACTTTTCTTCACTTTCAAATAGCTTGTATAAGCACCTTGCACATTTTACTTTCATTTTAAATTAGCGGCAATGCGGCAACAAATGCATGAATTCAATTTAAGCAACAACAAAATACAATGTCAAACTTACTTACTATATATTAATCATATTACTTTCAACAAAACAAATAAAAATACACCATGCTAGCCTATATGCCTAATATAAAATAACTAATAACTTAAAGTTTAAATCGGTAGGCTATACAAAACTGAAAATCAGTAAACACTGTGGAACCAAACAAACAAGAAATGTAGAAAGTTTATTAGCTAAACGAATAAAAAAGATTGGTGGCATGGCATAACCTACACCTTGATGTAAAATAAAATAGGCTAAATAAATTACACAACATTTAAATAAAGTAAAAATCAGCAAAAACGGTGGAACCAAATAAATAAGAAACAAATGGCGTGGGTAATAGTAAACCACTTTTTTAGGACTACACCACTGCTCCTCTGTCTCCCAGGTGCACGAAAGACAAGACAGCAAAACCAGAAATGCACTAAACACTTCACCACACAGTAGCACATACATAGTGCTGCTGCAGATAGTCTTGCATATTGTAATGGTGTGCAACATAAGAGCAGTTACATAATGGAAAGTAAAAGCAGAGGAATCGCTATTTTCACTTTTAGATTTACTGCACCACACCTATTGCAATTTGAGAAAATTAAGCAAGTTGAATAACCATCACTTAAACGGAGACAGCCAAAAGGTTACTTTTAAGCAAATATACCATGTTCATTAAGTATGAAATTTAAGTGTAAAACTCCTTTTTTTAACGCAAGATGCAAGTAAGACCCTTTAGTTACTGGAGGAGATGTCACATAATTCAACATTTGTTTTTGATCCATGATGCCTGCGCAAACAATGTTTTAACCCAGGGAAATGCATGACCTGTTTCCAAAAGAACCATTCATTGTGCAGTCATTAAAGGTCACTGGAATGCAGAGTTTCGCGTTCTGTTCACTAAGTGAATCAGTGAATTAGAATGCACTTACAGATATACAGTAAAATCATCTTCACCTGTGTGTTAAAGTTTGGTTCTAAAAAAAAAAAATACTCCTGGTTTAAAAAGGTTTCAAACCAGTAACATTGCAAGATAAACCGGTTCTCGCCATGTGCAAACAGCATCAGACAAATGCATTATGCTGCAATGAATTCAGTAGGCTGGAGATATTGTCCCTGAGATGACGATCATAAGAAGAAGAAAACCCTTTACCCTTTACATTATATATTACTATTTTCCGAAGACACGGTGGAACAAATCACAGGTTACATCTGACAGATGCCTTGAAATAATTTATTTGGTTCATTCTTGAGTAGATCTTTTCAATTTAAATAAATAAAATACAGATTATAATTTATATAATCATTGTATAATCATCATAAATTTACTTTAAAAGCTTACTTTAAAAGTTTCAACTGTTTTGTCATATGGGCCCAATGTTGTTTTGTTCAACGTATGGACAAAAATACAATGAGACTTTTAAAATACCTTCTTTTGTGTTTTACAATCAAAAACAACAACAACAAAAAAAAATCTAATCATACAGATGAGGATGAGTAAATTATGATTTTCATTTTTGGATAAACTATCCCTTTAAATATATAATATGTTTTTTTGCCTTCTTGTTTTCATTTGTGTGTGTGTGTTCAAGAAAACTACAGATAAAAAAGACTGAAATATTTATTACCCTTCAATGTTAAAGTCTAAGATGTTGTTTTGGCAGTTTATGTGTTTGTTTTAAATAGATATGTTTCGTAGAATTTAAGCTTAAATTTTAGCATAGCCCTTAAAGACTCCCTGAGATATCAGTGCCAACTATTAACACTGAGTCAAAGCATCAAACTCAATTCCAGATATAATTAATTCATTTTGCAATTATATTTAGTTAGAACAAAACATTCTATCAGGGATTGCATAGCTTTGCTACATCATTAGCATTATTACTAGCAAAATAATCCAAGATCTCCATATTTTTCATTATCTGTCCAGCAGATACACTGACTTTCAACCATCACCATTGTGCCCTTGAGCAAAGCACACAACCCCAGGTTGTTCCAGAAGGTTGCCGTTCTATACTGAAGTATGGCAGAAATGTAGCTGTTTCTGATGTTCAGTCCATATATGATGATCCTCAGTCATTACCTTGAGTCTGTCACAGGTCTGTCAGACACTGGCTTGAGGAAGTCTCTATAAATACACAGCCTCGTGATTGGCCACCCTGCAAGTCAATCACTCTGTTTTGACAGCGTTCATGTCCTCCTGTCTGAATTTGTGCTCCTCCCAGGAATGTGTCCAACAGCAAACCTCTTTTCCACAGCTGTGCATAAACAATACACAAAATAATACAAACATCAATACAACTCTTTTTTTCATTCATTCATTTTTTTTCAGTCTTCATAAAATACAATGCAGTAGCCTCTAACCTCAATGGATATTTTGGACTTTGGGTTCCTGCTGTAAAAGATGGCCTTAGTGTTGAATTCAGGACTTCCATCTTTTTTGAAAATTTTAGTCCTCACAGAGTCTTCCTCACAACGGATGACAGCATAAACATCAGGAGCTGATATATATATATACGGAAGGAAATAAGAAAATTAAAGGCATAATTGGCTGAAACAGATAAAATACTTGTTTGATAATAGTGAAAGCAAAACTAATCCAATTTTTGATTGGGGCAAAGATGTCAGTTAAAGGCATAGTTCAACCAAAAATTAAAATACCATCATCATGTACTCACCTATACATTTCTTTCTTCTGTTCAGCACAAAAGAAGGTGGGTGTGTAAACAGTTGATGGTAGCCATTAAATTCCATAGTTATTCTTTTCTATACAATGGAAGTCAATGGCTACCATCAACTGATTGGTTACCAGCATTCTTTAAGATATCTCCTTTGTGTTCAACAAAAGAAAGAAACGCATACAGGTTGAACAGGAACAGGCATACATTAACAACTCAAGGGTGAGTAAATTAAATTTTGAGGTGAACTATCCCTTTAATGAAACTTGGAATATAAAGCACAATGGAAAACCTGAACAGGTAACATCTTTCTTTCGCCAGCTGAATGGACCTGAACATGTAAAGGTTATGAAGATCATAGTCATGCTTGCTGGTCATTAAAGTATTACATTAAAGCTTTAGTGATGAGTTTTAACCTGTTTTTTTGGGATGGCTAAGGCCAGAGGCTTTCAGCAGATGGACTGTAGTTACAGCGCTGGGCTGAGGAAGACAACACTGCCACAATGAAGGGGCAGGAAGCTCTTCCTTCAACTCCCTGAAGACAGTAGATAAAGTAAAGAAGAGGAGAAAACAAAAAGAAAAATCGGTCAACTTGGTAATTATTCAACATTAAAAATAACTGCATTCAACTGTAAGTAGAATGCAGTAGAACTGGACTGACACTTTGTTGACTGTTCATCTGACTGCTAATTTGAATGGAAAACAGAGCAGAGTGGCCCAATCTCCTGTACCTACCTGAGGTGCACGTGTGAGTGTGAGAAAAAACGTAGAAGGAACCGACCAGTGGCACCAGGCTGGAAAGTAGTGGGGAGGATGACATAGCGTCCAGGGCCAAGAGTCGCTCGCAGAGTAACACTACGGGAGTCCATATACACAGAGCTAGCAGCCTGCTCACATAAACACTGTACACGACACACACGATTCACCTCCACCTCAAAGGGAAGATTAAAAAAAAAAGGGACAGGAAAAAATAACATTATCAAACAGCCACTGTCAAAATCTGATGTTGTCTAAAAATGTAGATGACTCCTCTGATTATTTAGTCACTTACTCTTAGAACCTCAAAGCCGATTGGTAAGTTCTCCCCACTTCCCTCTCTTCTTTTCATCCTCCTGTCCTCCTGTTGCAAACATATCAACACCTCTGCCCCTTCTCCAACCAGTTCAAAAAGGAACTAAGAGAGAGATTGAGAGAGATGAAGGACAAACATCTGAATGTAAAATTAGGGAACATTTCTAGAGAAAATTAGCTGGTTAGAAGGGATTTTGAACTAACCTTAACACAAACCTAACCATATACTTTATGCATCAATATCAATTTTAGTTTGCAAATTTCCAGAGTTTCCAACCTGTGGGTTGTATAGAAATGTGTCTCTGTGATTGATACATCCTCCACATCGACTTCTTCTGTCTATTTGCCTCTCCCATCTCATCTCCTTGCCTTCTTCCTGTTTTTTCACATGCTCCCTTCTGCTCTTAACTTGCTTTGGTTTTTCTCCTTCTTTCTTTTTTTGTTTTTCTTCTTGGACTTGTCCCTCTTTCTGCCTTTCACTCAGTCTTTGTTCCTTTTTGTCTCGTCTTTGAGCTGGCCTTTGTTTGGACCACTGGAGCCCTGTTGAAGGCCTCTGGTTCTTGATGTTTAGATGACAAGAAGATAAGAGAGGAGGTGGAATCCTAGATGCATAGGTCCAGGCACCCTGACAGCACACCTCCCTCCAATGTGACTGTGGCCAGAGGAGGGTTTTTTCTGCCAACCTGCAAACCACCATGTCTGTAAAGTAACGGCAGAAGTCCTCAAACTCCATCCTAAGGAAAATTAGAAATTTACATTACTGGGATAAAACATGTTTCTCAAAAGAATTATATCTACTCCATTGTTTGCCAAATACGTGTCCATATCATTGAAAATTTACATTAACTTATATTACCAAAACTCTCCTACATCTCGAACAATAAGGCCCATCTTCTCCCGTTCTCTTCGGGTAAGCTGCTGCCACTGAGGAGACCTGCAAATGGAACCAGTGTAAACACAATGTCACAAGCATTAAATCTCACTTTCCATGTCATAGTTTGTCCTTATTAACAAATTTGAAAAGTCTCTCTCATAGCATACACTAAGGTTTTCTACCCAGCTGAAGATGGACCGCCAAAACTATACCTTTTCTTCATGTTAGCTTTTCACTTCAAACTCTTTTCCAACTGGAAGGACTTTTGAATCACAAAACCATTCTCCAGAGCAGGTTCAAACTTTTACGCTTTGTACTGCCTTGTAAGTAACACACACTGACCAATTGCACCACTGGAGCACAAATCCCAACTTCCAAATCTCACTCATTGAAACATCAGCAGAACGCTATGAAGCGTCACCTGAATTAAAGATTGCCAGCAAATATTAGCCTAACCTTTAACCTAAGAGCTTGAATTATTTTCTTACTGGAAAGCCTCTATTCAGTATAGAACTTATGGGAACGATGATGTTTATGTCTTTTATGTTAGTCTTTGGTCTTGTTTTGTCTTGTCTTGCATCCTAAAACTGTGCTCCAGGTGAGGCTCGAACTCACAACCTCGGCATTGCTCTGCTTTGCACTGTCTTATAAGTACCACGCGCTAACCGATTGCGCCACTGGAGCTGTTGAGAAAAAGGTGTATTAGCAAACACCCAACAGCCAACTCAAAATGTTCAGTTACAGATATGGGCTATGAAGTTTGATACACAATTTCCAACTTCCAAGTCACACATTATTGGAAGATTAGCACCTGTGCTACAGAGTGACAGCCTTAACTGAAGACGGACAGCCAAAACTCACCTTTCGTTCACACTAGCTTTTCACTTCAAACTCTTTTTCCAACTGGAATGACTTTTGAATCGTAAAACCATGTTTCAGGTGAGGCTCTAATTCACAACCTCAGTGTTGCTCTGCTTTATACTGTATTATAAATACAGCAAATTAACTGAACACACCACTTTCAAATCTCACTCCTGGTGAAAAAAACAGCATATGCTGGTTTTGATGCTGGGATGCTGGTTAGGTATGTTTTGGTGCTGGTTTAAGCTGGTCCTTTGCTGGTTTATGCTGGTCCTTAGCTGGTTTAAGCTGGTCCTTTGCTGGTTTATGCTGGTCCTTAGCTGGTTTATGCTGGTCCTTGACCAGCAACATGACCAGCATAAACCAGCAAAGGACCAGCATAAACCAGCAAAGGACCAGCTTAAACCAGCACCAAAACATACCTACCGGCATATGCTGTTTTTTTCACCACGGACTATACGCTACAAAGTGTCCACCTCAATTAAAGATAATATTAGCTAATATTAGCCTGATCTTTAACTCACAATCTTAAATTATTTTCTTATCGGAATTTCTCTACTTACGTGTAGAATCTAAAGCCTTCTACACACTGCATGATTTTTGCAATCCTATAAGATCACTGCTGATCACACTGTGCGACATGGATCTAATAAACTTGGGTATGACATGCATGTAAACTGTTGACTCGTAGGCTACGACGCACGTTACTGTAGAAGAATAAAATGTCATTAGCATGCACTAGTGGTAAACAAAAAGAGCATAATGAATCAAACTTTGGTAGTTGTAGTTTTTATGTGTGCAGAAAAAAAGGTCAAGCGGCAAAAGAGGAAGAAATAAGAGCTTGAGGTAAGCAGTTTTAAGTTTAGCACCATGTTGTGTTGATTTCATGTCGCATTTTTATTGGCTGGTCAGTAAACGTGGGTCGTGGCAGCAAACATATCATGCGATGATCAAGCTGAATTTCTGACTCTGTCAGAAAGTGATTGTAGGCTATCTTTGATCGCAAGACCATGACAACGGCCGTCTTTGAACCTCTCTCACTGTATGACATAGGAGCACAGATTAGGAGTCACCATCACAGAAATCACCACAATTGTTTCACAATGCTAATCTTTAGCCTGGGACAGCCGAAAATCATTAAGGGGAATGGTGATGTTTATGTTTTTTATGTTAGTTGTTGTGTAGTAGTGTAGTTTGTTGCAACCTAAAACCATGTTTCTTGCATCCTGAAACTGTGCTCCAGGTGAGGCTCGAACTCACAACCTCGGCATTACTCTCCTTTATACCGTCTTATAAGTACCACGCGCTAACCGATTGCACCACTGGAGCAGCTGATGCAAAGCTGCATTACCAAAAACTACAGGGAAAGCCAACTCAAAATGTTCAATTACAGAAATGGGCTATGAAGCTTGAATACACAAATTTCATCTTCCAAGTCTCACATTATTGGAAGATTAGCACCTATATGCTACAGAGTGACGGCCTCAACTGAAGATGGACAGCCAAAACTACACCTGTCTTTCATGTAAACTTTTCACTTCAGACTCTTTTACAACTGGAATTACTTTGAATCGCAAAACTACACTCCATGGGAGGTTTGAACTCATAACCTCTGATAAACTGTCTTATACATAACACATGCTAATAGATTGCACCACTG